>NW_013952800.1:444458-445775 GCF_001266775.1 Austrofundulus limnaeus
CAATGAATCTAAAATATATGAAAGTTTAATGTTTATCAGTACATTACAGAAAATAATTAATTTTATCACAATATGCTAATTTTTTGAGAAGGACCTGTAGGTTAGTTTTAGTGTCAGGTAGGTAGGTACCTGTGATGTAAAGTTCCAAAATATGAAAGTCAATCCACAGTCCCGACAGGTATATAAAAAACAGACATGTGTGAGTGAGTGTGTGAGTGAGTGAGTTCTTCATCACTGATCTTCAAAATGATGAAGATGAAAAAAAAAAAGAGTTCAGGAAGTTTTACTTTGAAAGGACGGCCGTAGATGGACTCTCCACCTAGCCCTGTTCCAGATGGATCTCCTCCTTGAATGATAAAATCCTGCACCACTCTGTGGAAAATTGTGCCATCATAATAACCTAAAGTATGGAGAAACATTATAAATATATCAAAACTTGATTTCAAAGTCCTGTACTGTACAAGTGACAATTAATAGATGGGACAAAAGCAAATATGCAATATTTTCTATGTAGTTACACCTTGAAATTAAGAAACTCTGACAAAATTTAGTTAAAATAACCGTCAAAAATAAAATGAATAATTCTGGCTAGAAATATCAAATGTTTTTTTAATAAAGGACAATTATTTATCTTCTACAAACATGTAGGTACCAAAGAACAGCTCAACAGCAGTACTGCAGCCCCACATCAGGGTAAAAGTCCACAAAATCAACATGTAACCACAATCAGACAGGATTAGGACCATTTGTGTTCTGTTTGACTCTGATGATGATCTTCTGTTGTTTTGTTGACAGAAGCTTATTTTCTTCTAAAGTTCAGCTGCATAAAGTCACTGGACATTTCCCTGGACAGTGTCAGTACCAACACAACTTACTGAAAGCTGTTCTCACAAATCACACACATGGTCTACACATGTCGTTTGGTTTGAAACTTTGTTAAATGGTGTTTCTGCTGCTTCTCCCTCTGCCACAGGTGGGTCTGCAGCTTGTGCAGTGCAGGAAGTGGATTGCTTGTAAAGCACAATATGGATATATTTACATTAATCATCATTTGTCCACAATCGTTATTATGATCATTTGGAGCAAAACTCAAATCAAAACTGCAAAACACGCTAAATCAATTAATTGCTCAATCCTCCAAGCATACATTTCCAAGGGCGTAACTTTAGGTCTAACATTGGGGGGGTTGTGGTCTCTGTCCATTTATTTATTGAATAAATTACTTTTGTAAAACGATTCAGGATATTTAGGGTTAAAATATATTGGGATGCTTTTACTGTGATTTACTTAACTTTCCTGTTTTCTCTGTATTTATTC
>NW_013952800.1:448364-450292 GCF_001266775.1 Austrofundulus limnaeus
ATATATATATACACACACATAGGATTAAGTCAAATTGGGTCAAAATGACCTAACAATATTTTCAGATTCCTGCCTTTAAAAGCTACATTTTGATACCTGGATCATTCTGATATCATCAGTTTATCAAGAGACATGACTTCATTTGTCTTGTTGGTTACAATAATACATTACTGTTTGGTCTGAATCCTGATTTTCTGTAAATTTATTGAGTCATTTTTGATGTTACTGTAATATAAAGAGGAAACATCAAATATTATTTGTATATTGAGATTTCCCAGTTGTAAAGAAACAAAAACTTTGCTAACTCACAGGGAAAATTTCAAAATTTAAAGGCGTTTTTCCTCAAAATCAGTTTTTTTATTGCTATTGCTAAAAAAATGCTTCAAGAATTATTTTAAGGATTATATTTCAGACAGTTCATTCAAATAATACATTGATAAGGCATTAATTCATTATATTTTGACAAAATGCAATATTTTCACGTTTAAATCAAAACCCTTTATCTGCCTATTTTTCCACATTCCACTTTTGGACTTACCGTATTTATTTGTGTATAATATGATCTCATGTATAATACGACCCCCCCCCCACACACACACACACACAATTTTTAGCCTAAAAAGCATAAAAAATGTAATTCTCATACTACCTCTAATTTCATATGGACTTCAGGATTTTTCAGCCTTTGCAGTCTTATATGTATATATATTTATTTATATACTTTTACAGAACACCGGTAGACGGCAGCCATTACAGACGACCATGTGTTTGTTGTTGTTCCAGGAGCGGTCCAGTCGCACATTAATATTATTAGTTTGTTATGCAGGACTGTCTTTTTTTTCTTTTTTTTTTCACATCATGTTGCTGCTTGGATCTGTTAATTTCTCGCTCGGAGGCACGAAGGAGTTTTAGAGGTAAGATTGCTTCAACTGCTTTTTACGACGGGGTTTCATTTCCGGACTGAATAATTTTGTGAATGAAGCCGATATTTCAGTTAAAATACATCAGCAAAAATATTTATCCGAGTATAGTACTACCCCCCAACTGTATACAAGTATAATACGTAAAATTTAGTCCATAAAATCATGCACAAATACGGTTATCCTTGTTTCGATATGATGGCTTACATATATTATAAAATGCAAATTAGTAAATGTTTCCATCTAAGAAAGCCAGCAGATTGTGTTGAATCTTCACTTTGTTGTAATCTCCCATCCTGAGCAGCACATTGGTGGACAGAAAGGCCCAGAGGCATGTATCCAGGCTAGAGCTTCACTCATATGTGCGCTACAGTCTCAGTAAGAAAGATGTACTTGTTTAACTTTTTACCTGCATCAAACAAGGCACCAAAAACACTTAACAGTCAGCTATACGTATGCAACTATTCTTGGACAAGTTTTTTCCAACAAATGTATAACTTTACAGAAATTTCTTACCTTCCATGCACAGCTGCACAAAGTTTCTGCATGCTTTAGGAGCCTCCTTGGACCACAGCTCAATGTCAATGTCTCCTGCTGTCGTCTTCATCAGAACCTGGAGGAGACAGAAAGTTGTGTTTCAGCTGTTCAGGAGTCACCAAATTGCCACCGAATTGTGGGCCGCGAGCGCCACCTAGAGGGCCTCAAAAGAACAACAGTTTTTAACTTTGGGCCACAGAGGGCCGTGGGACCACGTTGATTTTGAAAAAGGTGCAATACACTTTCTCACCACTAGTAGTGGTAGTGCGTTACTTAGTCATTTAACAACTTTTTTAATACTGTCTGTAGAAGAAGAACCTCAGAAACCTGCTGAGAATGGAAACTTATTTTAAATGAAAAATAGAAGCAAAAATGAAAGTAACTCATCAAAAAACACCAAAGTTTGTCACTAATATGAAGTGAAGCGTCTGCTTTTACGATGCAATATTTTAAAAGTTCAAAACATTATCA
>NW_013952800.1:450477-452208 GCF_001266775.1 Austrofundulus limnaeus
CTAATATGAAGAGCAGCTTCTGGTTGCAAAACTTTAAAAATGTTTTATTTTCATTTGTACTTTATCAAATTTATTTTTACTTTTTTTAATTTGAAACATTTGCATTAAACATATTTAATTTATTTATTTTATGCCCACAATTTTTTTTGAATTGTCTATTTTTGCTATTGTTTATATTAAAATTTATATTTTTGTGCTGATAAGCCTGAGTGGTCTGTTGACTGACCTTTGTTTTTGTTCAAATAATAATTATGGGCAGGTTACAATATAAAAATGTTTGTCATAATCATGGCTTGTGATTATTTGACAGCAGTTTAACTTTTAAACTGTAAGTGTATTTAATTTAGTTATGTTAGTTATGATAGTTTAGTTATGATGTAAATACAATGAAAATTAAACTAAGATTTATAATAATTGTCATTTTGATCCATACATTGGTAACGTCTGACTGGGCCTCGTGACAGTTTATGTTCAATAAATTGGGCCCCGAGATCAAAAGGGTTAAGAACCCCTGATCTAAAACGTTATAATGTGACAGAGTCCTAACACCCTTCTACCTACACCACAGGTTCTCAAACTGGGGTCCCAGGACCCCCGGGGGTTCATAAGCTCTATCTTAGGGGAGTCCTCAAAATTTTCAATAAGTTGTTAATTTAGATTTTGTTTTAAAAAGTGAATATGGACTAGTAAAACAAACATAATAACCAAACAAAAAGTAATATTCCCATAGTATTTAGGAGTTCAAATGACTGTAAATTATTTCTAAAACAGCATGGGCTTTATGAGGGGGTCCCGGGAAGTTTTTCACATTTGTTGGAGGTCCCCAGACCCAAAGAGTTTGAGAACCCCTGCTCTACACACAAACCACCTCACACTGGCCTCTTTAGGTTTATCTTCCAGTAGTTGTTCAGCATGTGGAGAAGGGTTGGACATAATCGTATCGTGTGAAATTAATCATCAGAAAAACATTAATTGATTAGTTTTTGGCTCTTGACGATTAATAGTTAATTTAAAAAAAGTCAAAGTTTAATACAATTTAAAAGAAAATATAAGGAGGCTATTTTTTCAGGATATAGAAATATGAATGGGTGAGTGGGTGTATAAATGGGTATATGTAAATTAATAAGTGTATATGATGGTATGTGTATAGCTGGATGAATGCAGTCACCATAAATGTGTGTGTAGTGCGCTTATGCAAAAAAAAGGCAAATGTGAAATGGAAAAAGATTTACTTAAATCTTGATGTTTGTTCAGGTGGATTAGATTCATGTGTTCATTTATGTATCCTTTAATGTGTAGATATGAGGAGTGATTGTAACACAAAGGGTTGTACAAGGGTAAATATAAATTTACATTGTAATTTAATGATTTACTAAATCAGCCCTGAGGTTTATTATTATTATTATATATCATTTGAAAATAGTTCAGGGTAGGAGTTTATAAGTTTTTTTACTTCTTTCTACACCATTTCGAACATGTTGAGATTATTATTGTCATAATATATGAGCCTCTCCTTGGGCTGCTACCTTATCGTGGTGGAGGGGTTTGAGTGTCCCAATGATCCTAGGAGCTATGCTGTCTGGGGCTTTATGCCCCTGGTAGGGTCACCCATGGCAGACAGGTCCTAGGTGAGGAACCAGACAAAGCGCAGCCCGAAGACCCCTTATGATGCAAACATTGGATCTGGTGTTCCCTCGCCGGGACGCGGGTCACTGGGGCCCCCCTCTGGAG
>NW_013952800.1:455193-461856 GCF_001266775.1 Austrofundulus limnaeus
GATGGATGGATGGATGGATAATATATGTGTATTTGTATTTAATATGTGTAATATGTTTAAGTATGGTTATCTCTTTGTATTGTATGGTCATCATGTTTGAAATAAATTTGGTTGTTTGTTTGTTAATAGCATTAATGGCTCCAGTCAGTCCGCTCCGTGCTCTTCTCTGCATCAAATATGACGAACATAAAATTCTGTAATTTATTTATCTATCAACACAATTTAAAATTTGATGTATATATTGCCTGAAGTCTATAATTTTGACACAATTTGGAACTGATTTTTATGAAGAGCAAATCTTTCCAACTAAATTGGTCATGTGACCAGGATATAAGGGACTCCAGGTGATTAATTGACAAGTTAATCGTTATGGGTTAAATGCACCAAGTGATTTTTTAATTTTTTTTGCCAATACTGCCCAACCCTAATACTGATGATCTCATCCATCCTCATCACTCCCTAGGACAGGGGTCTGCAACCTGTGGCTCTTTGGAGGGGTGGTATATGCCCACAACAGAAATCAATTTGTATGCAAGAATATGATCAATACTACTAAAACAAAAAGTAATGTAAAAGTAGCATGTAGCTCATGCTAGCCTGTTGTTTACTTAAATATTCCAATTTTTCTCTCTTTCAAATCCGTCAGAATTACCTTTCAAAAAATTTGACGACTATAATAATAAGAATTAGAAAATAAATGTGCCTGAATAATTCAGATGTACTGTTTTTTTTATGAAATTCAGTATAAAATATATACAGTGTTTTTCTTGTTTACATGAAAATGTTATTTTTATTTGTCCTGATGTGTATAATAATAAATAAAATAATAATAACAATATTCCTTTAGTTTTATAACGTCACCTCCACTGACCGTAAAAGTTCCCAAAAAGGCCTTGAAAAGGCCCATGGACCACCAGTTGATAATCACAGTTGTAGCTTGTTTTGCGGCTCTGAACACTTTTTATTAGTGAGAGAAGGAGCAGAAATGGCTCTTCTGATCGTAAAGGTTGCAGACCCCTGTGCTAGGAGAGCCTGAACATCTTCAGCTCTGACTCTTCCAGTTTTGTCTGGTTTGTTTGTGTCACTACTGGATCCAAACCTACAACAGCTGGTCCCACACTGTCCTGTAAACCTTTCCTTTGACATTTGCTGCTATTAAAACTGTAAATTTACCCGACACATTTCTACAATTTCATTTTACCTCACAAAACTGTAAAAGGCCCTAACTAGCAAAACGTACAGGAATTTAACCACTCCACTGATAAATAAAACACTGAAAGATCGTGTCTGAAATGTGCAAAAACGTCCTCACCTTTCCACTTGTTGGTGGCTCTTGGATGTAAATGTTGCTCATTTTGCACCTGTTCTCGAGCTTTTTAGAACATAAACAAACTTATCTTCAAAGCTTTGAACACTTGACCTCACCATGAAATAAACAGATACTGATTTTTATAACTATCTCCATTTCCTGCGACTAATTTCACGCTGTGCTCTCCACAACAAAGTTAGCTAGCAATGTTTGCTAGCGGGTTGTTTACTTCTGGGTGCGTGGGGGAGTCTAGAAATCTACATGTGCATATCTATATAATTTATTGTATTTATTGTCAAATGATACTACTTATAATTAAATATATTTACTTATTGAAACTTGTTTACAAATATGTGAGTCAACCATGAAGAATATTAATGATAAAATAAAGTCATAAACGCTGATCCCCCCCGGATGATGGAAACATTGGTTTCGTCCACGTGTTTTGTAAAATCAAACCCCTAAAAACAAGAGCGAACACATTGGTTCCTACAATCCATCATGCTTTTTGAAGTTAAACAAATACTATTAAAGTCTAAAGTGTGGTATAAATCACAAAGGATACAATAAATTATAAATATATGTGAACAATTATATCAAGAAGACTGGGATTTGCCCTGAGCCAACCGGAACCGGAAGTTACCAAGAAAGGACAGTAACGAAGAAAGGACCGCGGAGTTCGCAGTTATGGCGTCGACTGAAAACAATGTGGAGCTGAAGCGAAAAGCTGCAGAAGGCCTGGATGGAGATGGGGAAAGAGAAGATACAGACTGGGTCGGACCTATGCCAAGTGAAGCCTCAAAGACAAAGAAACGGAAAGGCGGGCGTTCACACTTTAATTTAACCACTTTTTACTGTCATGGCGCGCTCCTGGGCTAATCCAAACTCACCTGCTAACACTTGTGTTTTTGTTTTTCTCTTCAGTTCTTGAATATGAACGTGTCTACCTGGACAATCTTCCATCAGCCGCCATGTATGAACGGAGTTACATGCACAGAGACGTTATCACGCATTTAGTTTGTTCCAAGTAAGTGGTTTTAGACACAAATATGATCTTTGATCATTTTACATTTGACCAAATAACATTTTAACTGAGTGCACAGTCTGTACAATAAAATATATTCATCATTCGTGGATTTATCTGTGTATTACTTATATGTAGGGCTGTGGATACATTTTTAATCCTGCACTAATATTAAATCTGACAGCAGATTCCAAAAGAATAAATAACCATACAAAATAACACAAAATCATGTGATTTTTCTGAAGTATAAGGGAAGTTATTGTTTGTTCAGGTGAAATCAGCTCATGTTTTCTTGCTGCAGTTCACAGCAGAACCAATGGGATCATTTCACCTTCTTGTTTTCTATTTTTGCTCACAACTTCCTCAGTGTTCAAGATATCGCCATGAAATTTCAGGAAAAGAGTCACATTCTGGTTTTTGTAGGAAGCATCTTGTATCCTAAAAACTAATAAAACTTAATAATAGCCAATTCAAAAGTAGCAGAAAAGTTATAAAATAACATTACAAGGCAAACTGTAGCACCAAATCAACTTAATGTGTCTTATAAAGTAAGGAAGTTAAAACAATTTAAAAAGCATGTGGACATGTGTTTTGTAAACAAAGCTCCTCAACCAATGACAGCGTGTTAAATGTGTCAAGTGACGAAGACGAGCATCAAAACACTTTGCAACAAGCGCTGTTCAGGATTTAAAAAAACATACTTCGACGTTTCAAATCATTATCAAATTTGGAAGAAGGGTAGATAAATAATGTTCTTCCTGGCAGCTTATCTCTTTAAGGTTCACTAGAAAAACACGGGTGATTTATTTTGATCCGCCTTTCAAAAAATTGTCTCTTCAAAACTCAACAAAAATAAAAAACTAGAAGACGAGGCTGTAGCTAACTACCTGACGTCAGCGCGCTTTGTTGAAACTCGTAGAAATAACGAAGCAGGAGGAAATTACAAACACAGAGCAGCTTTGTAAAATCTGGTCACAGCAGTTTGGGAACAAAATGGCAGCAGCTGCTGACGAAATGTCAACATCCATAGTAAATGTAAAAATGAAATACAAGGTGTGTGTATGTTTGTATGTAGAACAAACATACACACACACTATATATATATGTTTTTAAATGTAAATTATGTACACATATGCAAGAGACCAGGCACACCCTGTTTGTCATGACCTCTACCTGTGTCATAGGTTGGTGATTGACAAGTAGTTCTCTCTCTCTCTCTCTGTCTGTCTCTCTGTCTCTTTCTCTGTCTCTCTCTCTGTCTCTCTGTCTCCCTCTGCGTCTCGGTCTCTCTGTCTCTCTCTATGTTTTAGGACAGACTTCGTCATCACAGCCAGCCAGGATGGACACGTCAAATTTTGGAAAAAGAAGGAGGACAACGGAATAGAATTTGTGAAACACTTTCGAAGCCATCTTGGTAAAATCTGAAAATGTTTTAACTAGAGATCGACCGATGCAGGTTTTGAAGGCTGATACCGATGTTTTTACATCAGTCTAACCGATACATGCAGCCGATTGTTTTTTGGCAGATTCTTGAAGCTTTTCTTTCTCCATTAATATGATCAGAATAATAACAAATGTTACAAACAAATTTAAAACAAAAAAAACAAACAAAAACATTTATTAACTGAGCCTTGTCTGGTGCAGGCTGTATGAAGTGCTGCCACACAGGATTTCTTCTTTCAGCCCTTTCTTAAAAAAAWWAAWAATAAATYCATGRTTTATTTTATCTAGTGCTAMATATTCTGTTTTTATTTGTATATTAATCAGATTAATATATTATTTACATAAAATAAATGACTGTTTTAAAATCCCAGATTTTTTGATGCAAAAACAGCAACAAGAGGAACACAGAGAAAAAGGAGGCACACACATCCATCTGGCTATCTTTGTGAGGACTTCACACACAACGCTCACAGTCTGCCTCAGTCTGCACCCGTTTTTTTTACACCGGGCAAAAAATACATTTAAACCAGCTGAAGTTAAGTTTAGATCACAGTTTGAAATGTACACTGAAGGAAACCTGCATCATGACTTTATACTGCAGTCAGAACAAACGTGATCTGAGCAGAGTCTGGTTCACATGGTGGACGGCTGCGCTCGCTAAAACATAACAGCGAGAAAAGACCGAGTTTATTATTTTATTTTAATCCAGCAGGGAGAACAACAGAGGTGTTCTTCTATGCCTCCTGTGAGCAGTTCCAGCAGATTTTAAAAGATAAACAATGCGGACACGCTGATTACAGTGCGGCTTCAAAGTGAAACTAAGGCGCTCCCGTTCGAAGTGAAACTTAAACTCAGCTGTTCTTTCTCCCCTCATATTCCGACACAGAGGACAGAAACAGTTAAATTAGACAGTTAAAACACATTTATAGTTCATAACTCACCCTTATTGTTGTTGCACTCTGTCTCACAACATTAGCTGCTCTCTCTCTCCCCGGGGGAAGGGGCGGACACATGCGCTCACATGACTCAAAGAACGGATCGGCCGAACGGACAGCTGTATCGGTCGACCCCTAGTTTTAACCTAAACAGAGGAAATGTTTAATCTGTATTTTGAATATTTAATGATGTTTTGCTTCCGTTGTGTGTAGGTGTGATTGAAAGTATTGCTGTCAGTGCTGAAGGAGCTCTCTTCTGTTCTGTTGGGGATGATCGGGCCATGAAAATATTTGATGTGGTCAACTTCGACATGATCAATATGCTAAAGTTAGGGTAGGTCTAAATGGCAGGTTGTTTATTGCATCTGTTAGTAGTTTTAAAGTAACTTTTCCTACTTTCTGATGTGTAAGTAGATGTTTTTCTGTTCTTCTCTGTACCTGTAGCTTTCATCCAGGCCAGTGTGAGTGGATATACAACCCTGGAGATGCCATTTGCACCGTGGCTTGCTCAGAAAAATCCACAGGCAGGATCTTTGTGTATGATGGAAGAGGAAGCAACGAGCCCCTTCATGTCTTTGATAAAATGCACTCCTCACCTCTGTCCCAGATCCGCTTGAATCCTAAATTCAGAGTTATTGTTTCGGCTGACAAATCAGGAATGCTTGAGTACTGGACAGGCCTTCCCAATGAATTCAGATTTCCCAAACACGTGGACTGGGAGTACAAAACGGACACAGACCTGTATGAATTTGCTAAACACAAAACCTATCCTGTCAGCCTGGCCTTCTCCCTTGATGGGAGGAAAATGGCCACCATAGCTTCTGACAGGAAAGTGAGAATTTTCCGTTTCCTGACAGGAAAACTGATGCGAGTGTTTGATGAATCTTTAACAGTGAGTGGACACCATTCTCAGCCTGTGTGTTTACGTAGTTTGTGTGTTTCTGTGTCTAACGCCTGCTCCATCTGTCAGATGTTCACAGAGCTGCAGCAGATGAGGCAGCAGCTGCCGGACATGGAGTTTGGGAGGAGAATGGCCGTGGAGAGAGAACTGGAGAAGGTGGACGCTGTTCGACTGACAAACGTTCTGTTTGATGAGACGGGTCACTTTGTGCTGTATGGAACCATGCTGGGCATTAAAGTCATCAATGTGGAAACCAACAGGTACGTCTTGTAGGAGCAGAGAAAGAAAAGGATTGATAAATTCAGTTAGATTTGCACAGCTCAACTCCTCTAACATAACATAATTAGCTTTAGTTAATAACAAGCATTGGTTTATTCAGCTGAAGACTGCAGATTTTCATCACAGAATTTACCAACAACTCTGTAAGAGGATTCAATAAAACTCAGAGTAAGAGTTTTGAGGAATTCTGCAAAGTAAACCTGTTTGCTTGCAGTGTGTTACCAAGCATTAGGAGTGGGTGCCAGGTGATTGTGGCTGTATATGGTTCTTCCACATGCTACTGAGACCCTTGTTTGTTAAATAAACATCACCAAACTAGTCAATATCTGAATAATCTGTTAAACATTGACAGTAGGGCTGGGCGGTATGACCTTAAATTCATATCACGGTATAAATTTAATCCCTTCACGGTAACGGTTTTATATCGCAGTAGAAAATTATCATAAAAAGTAAAGATAATGTAATTTTTAGAGCATCTACTTAGCAGAAAACTGTAATCATAATCAAAGCCAGTATTTTTGCTGTCGTACAAATGAGCTTAACAGAAGTACAGAAGAATGTTTTATATATATTGTAAAACGGTTTCAACAACAAACATCAAAATAAAGTGGATGTTATAACCAGAACTTCAAGTAAAATTAGTCATTTAGACATAAAAATGTTATAGTGTGACATAATATTCCTTAAAGAGTAACTTACCCCAAAATTAACTTTTTTTAGCTGATAAACTGTCTAGAATGTGTCTAAAATGTTATATAGTACTGTTTCTGTG
>NW_013952800.1:463842-465996 GCF_001266775.1 Austrofundulus limnaeus
ATCGTGAGCAGCTGTATGCTTTTATTTTTTTCTGTCAGGCTGTCTGAGCGCTCCTCCTCCTCTGTCCGGTGCTGGTGGGTGAAAATCCTCCACCTCAGACGTTCAGAGATGTAACTATCTGTGATACTGTGGTCACTTTCCATGTAGCATCAATTATGCTAATGGTAGCTGCCTGTCACGTTCTCTCGTCCTGGCCACACCTCCGCTCTCTAACCCCCCTTCCCCACCCACACCCCCCTCCCCTACCCACTTTGATGCATTTTTCAAATTTCGCCTTGGGGCGGAGTTATCTTTTCACAGGGGGGGGGGTAAGTTACACTTTAAGGGGCTTAAGCTGCACATAGTCCTGTCATAAAACAATTTCAGATAACTGGAATATACTGTAAGTGTGGTGAAGCCAAATAAGTGTAACATCTGCCTGCCGTACAATGTGCATCTGCCTGCTGAACTTATCTGCTGCTGCTCTGCTGTGCGCTCATCTTCATCATCTTCATCATCTGAGCAGAAGCCGACTTTACATTAGCAAGATGGATTTATGACTGAACGTCCACGTCTTTTTTATAATCATCTCTGTGAGTAACAATACATAAAAAAACTGTTTTTTTCTCCGACATTTGTGCGTGAAAAACTACAGTTGTTAAAGCTTCGCTCTGCGTGACGAGCAGCAGGAGGGAGGAGGAAATGATCTCGTGACACGACGTAACTTTTCTACAGCAGGAGGAGGACATTTTGAGGATTTATTCTCTATTCGTAGTTTAAAACACTAGAATTTCTTCATTATATTTTGAACTCCTGCTCAGGTGTCTCTGCACTCACAGCCATGCTGACACAGGTGTGATGATGTAATGACGGTAGAGGGTAAATTTCTACCGTAGGTCAACTTCATACCGTTTCTACCGTCTACCACATACACTGCACAGCCCTAGTTGACAGATAAATGGTAAATGGACTGTACTTATACAGCACCTTTCTATCCATCCAGGACACTCAAAGCTCTTCACACTACAATCTGTGTCCTCATTTACCCATTCACACAGCAAAGCTAACATGTACAGTCATCTATGGAGACTAAACAGTGCCAATCACATTTATACACTGATGGGGCACATCAGAGGCATTAGGGGTAAAGTGTCCCCAGCTGAACGGGGGATCGAACCGGTGACCTCCCGGCTCCAGGACGACTCTCCTAACCACTCTGCCACAGCCGCCCCAGATAAGATTTGGCAAGTTTTTCATGGGTAAAATCCACGTCCTCAGCTCTGCTGCTCAATACATTTTCCTAACAAAAGCAACACCATTTGAGGGGAAATATAAAAAAAACTTTCCAAAGGTATAAAGTTTATTGCCAAGAAGCATTGTTAAAACAAGAAATAATCAGCCAAACACGAATTGAGGAAGCACAACTCCTTAGTGGTTAGCTCTGATGCCTCATAGCAAGAAGATCCTGGGTTTGATCCTCAATTTGGGGTCTTTCTGTGTGTTGTTTACATGTTCTCATGTATGTGGGGTTTTGTCCAGGTAGTCTGGTTTCCTCCTACAAACAAAAAACATACATGTTGGGTAGGGTTGAGCAAAATCATATCGTGTGCAGTTAATGGTCAGAAAAGCCCTAAGTGATTATTTTTTGACACTTTATGATTAATATGATTAATGGTAGAAGGCAGTCTTAACTGGAGGCTGTCCGCTCGATGCTCCTCTCTTCTTTAAATATGACAAACGTTAAAAAACAAAAGTTCTGTAATTTATTTATTATAACTCCGGTTTTACTTGTTCTATCAATACAATTAAATAATCAGTGTTCATTCTGAAGTCTGTGCTTTTGAAACAGTTTGGAACAGATTTTACGGAGAGCAAATCTTTCCCTCTAGAGTGGTTTAAACTGGTCATGTGACCAGGACATGCAGGAAATGAATCATCATATTAACGACTAAATACCACAATTATTTGTGATTGTTTCATCGCCCAACTCTAATGTTGGGTTTCCTTCAGAGTTCTCAAACTTTCTCACAACAAAAACATTGTACAAGTCTTTGAGATCACTTTAGTTTGCCTGCTTGTTTCGTCAGGGTTGATAGTTCCCGCGGTCACTGTGTGAGACGGGTCACAAGTCATTTGATACTCTCTTAAACAGTTAGTTTTTACAACCTTTCAAGC
>NW_013952800.1:468876-470684 GCF_001266775.1 Austrofundulus limnaeus
AAATATTACAGATTTGAACAAATACACACAAAAACATCAAAATTAGCACAGAAACAGTTCTATATAACATTTTAGACACATTCTAGACAGTTTATCAGCTAAAAAAAAGTTTTTTTGGGGGGTAAGTTACTCTTTAAGTTCTTCCCACATAAATGTATGACATTGTCTGATGAAAATGTTCTCCAAATTTTTCCCAGCCCACCAGCTTCTTTTGTAATATTTTATATATTCAGTATTATAAAGAAGAGTGCTTTAATATTTGTCCTGAAGTTCAGCAGCTTTAAAGGTTTAGCTGAAATTATAAATCCAGTAATTAGAGAAAATCTTTTGTGTTTTCATTATCAGATGTGTGCGAATCCTTGGGAAGCAGGAGAATATTCGAGTGGTCCAGCTGTGCCTGTTCCAGGGGGTTGCAAAGACCATGAATGTGGCTCCCACTGTGGAGATGAAGGCCTCCGATAACCCCGCCCTGCAGAACGTAGAGCCTGATCCAACTGTCTTCTGCACCGCCTTCAAGAAGAACCGCTTCTACCTGGTGAGAGAGCTGGATCTTTGTTTGAAAATAACTGTTTTTAAAGTGGTGTCATCATGTTTTCTCCTGTTTGTGAAGTTCACAAAAAGAGAACCAGAGGACACAAAGAGTGCAGACTCTGACAGAGACATCTTTAATGAGAAGCCTTCTAAGGAAGAGGTGATGGCTGCCACTCAGGCAGAGGGTCCTAAGAGAGTGTCTGACAGCGCCATCATACACACCACCATGGGAGACATCTACATTAAGCTTTTTCCTGTGGAGTAAGGTTTCACTAAACACGTCTGTGTTGAGAAATTCTGCCTCCGTGTCAAAATATAGAATAATGTCTGTTTTTAGGTGCCCAAAAACTGTGGAGAACTTCTGTGTCCACAGCAGAAATGGATACTACAATGGACATATTTTTCACAGAGTAATTAAGGTAATTTTTTTAATTTAATCATTTAACAGGGCCGTAAATAATTAGCTGTGTTTTAATTTATCCCCCTGCTCTGTGCAGAGTTTCATGATTCAGACAGGAGACCCCACAGGCACAGGGATGGGAGGAGAGAGCATCTGGGGAGGAGAGTTTGAGGATGAGTTTCACACCACACTGAGACATGACCGCCCGTACACTCTCAGCATGGCCAATGCAGGACCCGGCACCAACGGCTCACAGTTCTTTGTCACGGTGGTCCCCACTGTAAGTTACCTGATAGTCAGTTTACCAAAGTACAGACCAGTAATCCTTGGAACGTGGAAATACCCTCTTTCCATCTTGTGAGCTAGAACGGGTTCTTAACCTTTTTGACCTCGGGGCCCATTTTATTGAACATAAAGTGATACGAGGCCCAGTCAGACTTTACCAATGTATGGATCAAAATGATAATTATTATAAATCTTGGTTTAATTTTTATTGTATTTACATCATAACTAAACTATCAAAACTAACATAACTAAAATAAATACACTTACAGTTTAAAAGTAAAACTCCTGTCAAATAATCACAAGACATGATTATGATAAACATTTTTATATTGTAACCTGCCCATAACAATTATTTGAACAAATACAAAGGTCAGTCAACAGACCACTCAGGCTTATCAGCACAAATATATATATATTATTTAACACAAACTATAACAAAAATAGACAATTCAAAAAATAAAATTGTGGGCATAAAATAAATGAATTAAAAATGTTTAATAAATGTTTAATATTTCAAATAAAAAACTATAAAAATAAATTTGATAAAGTACAAATGAAAGTATAGCCTTTTTAAACTTTTGCAACCAGAAGC
>NW_013952800.1:471668-473462 GCF_001266775.1 Austrofundulus limnaeus
CGTGCGTGCGTGCGTGCGTGCGTGCGTGCGTGCGTGCGTGCGTGCGTGCGTGCGTGCGTGCACTAGGAATGCACGATATAAATGATATACGGTAGAAACGATATAAATTTGTCCTATGATAGAGATCTGTAGCCTACCGGCCAACCGCATAATTCTTTTTGATGATGATGTAACCGGCTGGAGTCAAAACAGAGGAAGCGGGAAGCAGCCTGGCTGAGAGCGCAAATGAAGAGGGGAAAAAAACATAACTTATCCGGACCTGGTTCGGGTGTGTGAAAATGAACGCCGAACTGTTTACATGTTTACGTGACGGCGCATCCTCCGGTCAGATGCCGACCGAGCACACTGCCTGCTGCAGGAGGAGCGCGCGCCGCAGCATATGTTGACGCAGCGAGGCGACAGTCAGTGCAGGTGAAGTAGTGCTCCAGGTCTCACAAAAGCTCGCTGAGTCTGGACCTCGTTTCTCCTGCGGTCATGGTGCGTCGCCGCACGGCCGAATGCGCACCACCCATCATAATGTATATCGTGATATGAATTTTTGCCATATCGTACATTCCTAGTGTGCACTTGTTTCTACAAGTATGAGTGAATATGAGTGTGGACCATAATATGAACAAAGTGAGGTAATTTTTGGGAAGTTAGGCCATTTTCCCGGTCCTCACTTTTTTGCAGTTTTACTGCACTTTAGTAGCTTTATGATGTGTTTTATGTTTTGGTTCAGGTTAGTGTTAGGAATAGACTAACAATGATTAGAGTTAGGGAAAATGAATGAGTTAGGCATAAATGCAATACAAAATGAATGGAAGTCAATACAAAGTCCTCAGTTTCATGCAAGTACAACGATGCGTGCATCTGTTAGCAAGCCACCCCAAGCATTTAAGTAACCAGAGGTCTTCAACCTTGTTCCTTGTGATCAACTGTCCTGCTTATTTCCAAGCTTTAGCACACCTAGTTCAAATAATTAAATTACATACTCAGAATGTCATCAAGTTTAGCAGAAGTCTGCCAATCTTTCATTAATTTTAGTCAGGATCGTTTCCCTACCATTATTCAAGCACCCCCTCCCTCCCAAGAAGACGGCCCGCCCCTCCAAGAAATTCACGGCATCTAGTCATTTTTATTTAAATAAGACCAAATCAAGTCGAAAGCTATTTTTGCGCCCCTCCATATCCACCTCTCGACAAACTTCGGGAAAAAAGACGCTGCAGAGTGAGACTGAGCGCTGTGTGTGGTCCTCACAAAGATAGGAAGATGTGTGTGTGTGTGAGTGAGTGATTAGACGTGCGATGAAAACTGCTTTTTTTAACCACGTAGCACCGATGCGACAGCTTTGCAAGCTACTTTTTCTTTCTTTAAAAGAAAATGCGACAGGTGAAGCCACAGCATGGTTACCTTATCAATAATTACTTTTATATATTACAGCAAGAATCACCAACACAGACCCCGCGTGTGACCAGGTTCCTGCGAGTCCGGTCATGTTCTAATAGCACTGATCAGCAGCGCAGCTACTGCTAATGTAACGTCCCTCAACTTAAAAAAAATTAACTAGAGTACGTAGTTTGTGAACTCAAAACACCATAAATCCAGACAGAATGAGCTGCTGTTAGTCTACAGCTCATAGGCTGAGCCCCTCTCTTTAACTCACACCACACCACAGGTCAGACAGTCCCGTTCAGGAGCATTAACCCTTAAAGGGATCCACGATTAGTTGTAACATTAGACTTTATTTGATAAACATATATTTTAACTGTAAAATAAAGACTGTAAAAATACTGTAGGATGTTTAGTTTTGTA
>NW_013952800.1:474112-482354 GCF_001266775.1 Austrofundulus limnaeus
ATGTTTATTAAATAAAGTCTAATGTTACAACTAATCATGGATCCCTTTAAGGGACCAGATTATAATTGGTCTTTAAAATGTGGTAAATAAATTATTCTTAATGACTGAGAGGAAGTTTTTTGATGGTTGCATTTTTAACCAGAAAAATCTACCTCTCTTCTTATACACACTGGAACTCCCACCAACTTGTATATTTTGAGCCTTACTTGCATTCCATGTTCAATTCCAGTTCATAAATCACTTATCTCCAAAACTACAAACGTTCACTGATTAAAACTTTCAGCAACAGAGGACATTGTCATACCCTTTGTTCTAACTTTGAGTTTCTTCAGTAGTCATTCTGAACTCAGCATGTCTTATGTTTCTCATTATGATTTTACATGTTTTTGTGTATTTTTTCCACAGCCTTGGCTTGACAACAAACACACTGTGTTCGGAAGATGCACCAAAGGCATGGAGGTGGTCCAGAGGATCTCCAATACCAAAGTGAACCCCAAGACAGACAAACCGTATGAGGACATCAGCATTATCAACATCACCATAAAGTGATATTCTCTCTATGTTCTGTACAGTGATGTTGATTTTTACTGACTCAATAAAGATGGTTTTAATGGATTATAGGAAATGTTACAGCTTGTAACAAATATTACAGAAGTTAACCAGTAAAACAACTGCTGAAACATTCAGAACAGTAGGAAAAATGAGCAGAAAATTGTTGGAATATGCTTAATGCTATAACAAACTTAATGGTAGATAAAAGCCAAAACCTCTACTGAAGGCTAAAACTGGTAAACCTGTAGCTAAAATCCAACATTATACTTAACATTACCTGACTCGCTGTTTAAATCTGTAGATTCATGTGTTTACAGCTCTGAAACAGAAGTCCATTTTCTTCATCTTTTTACTTTTAATTTTCCATGTAGATAGTAACGTCCAGCCTGGGTCACGGAGTGTATCGATTTTGCAGAATGAAAAAAGGTGACATTGTACATCTTATTTTATTAGTCTAGTAGGAAAGGGGGTGGGGTCCCATGCACCCGAAAGATATATATTTTTAACCTAACTTTTTGTAATCCTAAAGGTGTCTAGTAAATGGATTGTGATGGCCCCAAAGCAAGTTATTGTCCCATGTATGTTTTTATTGACTATCTTTAATGGCCGACCTGGATTTTCCATTGTGAAAAATGAAAACTTTAAATCAACACAACTCCTAAACTATATATATGACAGACACCATTCACCCCATTTTATTTTTGTCTTTTCATGGGTAATTTGTTGAAAAAAAAGATTCCTATGATTAAATCATGTTTGATGCATAATAGCTGGAGTAAACAAACAAAAAAAAAGGCTAAAATTCGCCTAAACTGAATCGCAGGAACTACTCTCCTGTACCCTATTGATATTTTTTTCAAAGCTTTGTGTATTTATAATTTTCAACATGCATAGTAAACACAAGTTGATGATATCCACTTGACATTTTGTCAGATGAATGTTTATTGTACCCTTTTGGTTGCCGACCTGGAGTTCCACAAATGCAAAAAACAATGTAAAATCAACATGTTGACTTAACTAGACATTGTGCAGAGGCAAATGACCCCAGTTTGGGTTCCATTTTGGCATGAGGAATTAATGGAGATTGGTAGTGACATGACTGGCTACACATATTTTTTTTTTTTTTTTACTTCAAAACAACTTGCCAGAATTTGATTTTGTCAGCCATCTTGGATGTTGACACATTTGCAAATTTACAAGCTAGCTTTAGCTCTGGTTCAAAGCACAAACTACTAAATTCTAAACTGCAACCTTTAAATTATTCTGGCAATGTGTTGTAGGCGTTGGCATACGGGTTTAGGCAGTTATTTAATTTTCATCAGTTTGAAATGTTGAAAAATAAGGCTGATTGTTGCTAATAATGCCAAAGAAACTAAAGAAAATAATGGTGAGTATAAACAGTTTAATCCAGCAAAAAAGAAATCCAGGAGAGATGAGGTTTTCTATTCTCTCAGTCCACAAATTATTACTGGTCAGGCCAATAATGTGTTTTATCTTGAGTGGGACAATCTGTACAAAATAACTACAAACATCGATGGCTCCATTGTGGTTAACTGGACTAGTGGGATCATGATACAGGAAGTGAAAACTGGATTTGATCTTCCCAACTCTGGAAAATCAGTTTCCTCTCTATAAACGGAAAAAAACACGCTCTTTGAAGGTGGGTATACCTGAAACCCTAAAGCCCTTCCGTATCTATAACCGAATTGGACCCAAGTTGAGGGTGGCTGTGGTGTAGTGGTAGAGCAGCCAACTTGGGACCAGAAAGAGAGGTTCGACTGTCCTTGAGCAAGAGACCCAATCCCCAACTGTTCCCCAGCACTCACATAGCTGCCTGCTGCTCCACTTGGGTGTTTCTCGTGTGATGGGTCAAATGCAGAAAACAAATTTCATCCTTTCGTGTGAACATGCATTGATGACAAACACCTTTATCTGAAGGAGCAGTTTTTATTCCACAAACAACAAAGTCTAAAACCATCCAAGAGTATTGTGTCTGCTACTTGTCCCAAGTGGTGGTGAGTAGTGGATTAAAGCAACTTGTTGCAGGGTTTGCTGGCTTTGTATCAGCTACTGGTGACAAACCCCCTGAAGATCTACCATTGACTACTTCACCCCATACAACCAGCATTTCACTGAGTACTCAGTCATGATACAGGAGGTGAAAACTGGATTCCTCCATGCAGATCTTCTCTAGAGCAGTGATGTTTTGGGGATGGGGCTGGGCGACACGAACTTTCAACTCCCTCCAAAGGTTATCTATGGGGTTGAGATCTGGAGACTGGTTAGGCCACTCCAGGACCTTGAAATGCTTCTTACCAAGCCACTCTGTTGCCCTGGCAGTTTGCTTGGGATCGTAAGGCCCAGCCATGTTTCATCTTCAATGCTCTTGGTCTTGCTGATGGAGGTTTGCACTCTAAATCTCATGATATATGGCCCCATTCACTCTTTCATGGACACGTATCAGTCATCCTGGACCATTTGCAGAGAAACAGTGCCAAAGCATGATGCTGCCACCCCCATGCTTCACAGGAGGTTTGGTGTTTTTTGGATGCAACTCAGCATTTACTCTCCTCCAAACATGACGAGTTGTTTCTACCAAACAGTTCTACTTTGGTTTCATCAGACCATATGACTTTCTCCCAGTCCTCTTCTGGAACATCCAAATGCTCTCTAGCAAACTTCAGACGTGCCTGGATATGTACTGGCTTAAGCAGGGGACATGTCTGGCACTGCAGGATATGAGTCCCTGGTGACGTAGTGTGTTACTGACGGTAGCCTTTGTTACATTAGTCCCAGCCTTCTGCAGGTCATTCACCAGGTCGCCCATGTGGTTCTGGGATTTTTGCTCACCATTCTTGTGATCATTTTGACCCAACAGAGTGAGATCTTTCGTGGAGCCTCTGATCAATGGAGATTATCAGTGGTCTTGTAAGTATTACATTTTCTAATTAGGTAGCTTCCTAAATATTTAAGTTAAATATTTAGCTAGCAAGTTAAATATTTAGGTATAAATATTTAGCCAGCAAGTTAAATATTTAGGTATAAATATTTAACTTAAATATTTAGCTAKCAAGTTAAATATTTAGGTATAAATATTTAACTTAAATATTTAGCTAKCAAGTTAAATATTTAGGTATAAATATTTAACTTAAATATTTAGCTAKCAAGTTAAATATTTAGGTAGCTAGCTAAATATTTAAGTTTCAAGCTATTTAGCTCAAAACTAAATATTTCAGTCACAAGTTAAGTATTTAGCTCAACTAAATATTTAATTTGTAAGTTAAATATTTAGTTTATAAACTGACATTTATAAATGTATGAATCATGTGGTGAAAAACTGACTTTGAAAAATAAAACTTTTTTTTCTTGTAAAAGGCTAAATAAAATAGATATTGGTGGTAATTTTTTGACTGTGTAACTTTACAAACGGCAGCCCATATATGTTTCTGTATTTCTATTTTTTAAAAAGTGTTCAAGTTAAATAATTATTTCAACTAGGCCGAGCGTTTGATATATAAATGGCTACACTGGTCTCCAGAGGTAATAACTTGTGAAAAAAAGGAACTTATGTTTGAAGAAGTGATGTCAAATAGTTTATTTTACACGATCACAGACTGTATATCATTTACAAACGCTGTCACGTCCACATATAACAAAGGTTTCAAAGCGTGCTGTGCTTCTTAGGTTCAGAAAATCAACTAGTTTTCACAAACTGTGGAAAAGCTTTTCACACATGCTTTTTTATTGGTGGGTTGTTTTATACATACGTACAAATAATATACATAGCAATGAATAAAAGCCAAACTGAAATAATGGTTCCTAAATAAGATGACAGTGTTATGTTTAATGTCCACTAAGTTTCACATTACGGTTTTTACTGATTAAAGCTGTTCCATCGTTATGCACTTTGAATACAGAAAAGTACTTTCACTAAAATTTTGTAGTAATGCAACACACACTAGGTAACAGCAGATGTTTTGTTTGCTTCCAGATGAAAGCTATCAGCAGATTACGTGTGTTTGATGAATTCGGCATGCAAGACGCTCCACAGAGGCAGAAACGGCCCGTTAAAAACTCAGCCTTGAATCAAAGAAATGTTACGTAGCTGTTAATACGTTCAGTAAACAGTTTACTCTGTAACAGATGACACTCCATTCAAACCAAAATGCTAGCCCTTCAGGCCCAGCAGGGATATTAAACAGGTTCACACATTAAAAAAAGCACAGAAGAGCTAATAACACATTTGCTAAAGCTTACATTAGAAGACAAGGCAAATATCTGCAGTCACAGGATTCATTGAAACCATGTCTAACCTGTAAAACCTAGTCTGAATGTATTAAATTATATGTTCACTAATTATTTCTCATGACTACTTGAAGCTCACTGAAAAACAAAAAAGTATGTAAATAAAAATATGCACAACGTGGAGCTCTGTGAATTTAGTTGTGTGAATACTATTGTTTTCATGTTTCTCTTTATTCTTTATTATTCCAGTTTCTTCCGTATGATTTTTTGGACCGCTTCTCCTCCCACAATTTTTGTGCTACTTAAACCATTCATTTATCAAAATGTTCAGCTCATTAAGGACATTCCGGCTATGACTTTTGGTAACTTAACTTTTTATACCTTTTGAGCTATTTCAATTTTTAAGCAGTTTTTTTCCCATTGACTTTGAATGGGTACGTTTTTTGGACGGCTTCTCCTTCCACAATTTTTATGCTACTTAAACCATTCATATAACAAAATGTTCAGCTCCTTCAGGACATTCCAGATATGATATTTGGTATCTTAAATTTTTAGGTTTTTTTAGCAATTTCAATTTTTAGAATTTTGATGAAGATGTCATCAGTGACATCATCAATTTGTTTCTTAGCTTCAGCTAAAGTTATCAGCAAGAGGCATTCACACTGGCATTTTCGCTGGAAATGCAAATTCTCTAGTTCAGATTATTGTCACAAGGAAGGGCATCTAAACCAAAAGTGCGAAAATACAATCCACACTGTCGAGGTGCTAAAGTATTTCAGATGAAACAGATGCAGGCGTTACAGAAGCTACACAGCAGATGGGCTTATCAAACAGAAAAACTGAAGTAATGTGCTGGACCAGGTACAGTGCCTTGCAAAAGTATTCATCTTTGTTAACTTTCGATTTTGTTGCCTTAAAACCTCATTTTTTTGTGTTATAGATTTGATGAGCAACAATTCTACAAAAATATTTCAGATTAACAGTTGCAAATGTAAGTAATTTAAAAACATAAAACTAAAACAGGAGTGTGTGCATATGGATTAACTCCTTTGCTTTGAATCCCCAACCTTCACCTGCAGCAGCCACATAGTTTATTAAGAGCAACCTGTGAGCAGTCTAAGAGTCCCATGATGTCAGAACCACCTGTCCTGATGGTCCCAGAATGAACTGTAGTGCAGCCTACCACCAAGCAAGAGACACGAAGACCAAGAAAGTCTTCACACAGGCCCGAGACAAAGTTGTGGACATGTCCACATCAGGGTTGGGTTATAAAATGTATCAGACTCTTGGATATCCAATCTTACTAAATTCATTATTAGGAAATGTACAGATGAGACCATCACAGAGGGTCATCCACTAAAACCCACTCAGTGGGTCAGGAGAGGAACATCCAGGAGGATAACCTGACAGCTGGGACATGACAGGTCAACAGAAGCTGCACAGGTAGGGGCTTCATGAAGGGTTGAGGAAAAAGTCGGGATGCATCGAAATGAAAATTTCAGCCAATATCGATATCCGATATAATTATTTCTGTTATGGCCGATAACCGATATTAACCGATATTACACAAACACACAAATTATATTATACATATACGCACAAACATACTTGGGTCTTTTTTTGATTCTGTAAATAAACAACCAGACCTCTGACATGGCTCTACTTCAGTTATTCCTGGCTGCACAGCATCAATATCACTATTATGATCAAACAGATGCTGCTCAACCAACCATCTCCCCTTCAAAACAGAAACTAAAGCTAAAAAGTGGAAAATCAATATCGGTCGTTAATATCAGCTCAGTTTTACTTATCGGACCGATACGATATTCTAAAAAATGTCCAGTATCAGCCGATACCGATATCAATACCGATATATCGTGCATCCCTAGGAAAAAGGAATCTGGGTTAATAAAGGTCCTGTGATCAGATGAAAGGAAATATCAAAGCAAACATCCTGCTGAGAACACCAGCATGGTGGTGGCAGCATCATGCTGTGTGGAGCCGGGGTCCAAGTTAAAGAAAAGATGGACGGTGCAAAGTACAGAAAAACTCTTCAGAAGAAACAAACAGTCCACAGGTTTCAGGAGAACCAGTTAAATGTCAGAGCAGACCTCAGTCTTTGGATTTAAAGGTTGTCAGACACAAGCAGCGTCACCCTGAAGGAGCTGCAGCAGTTTGGTCAAAAACAACAAACTAAACTTCTACATGGTTCAAATTCATAGAGAACGCTGCAGGCTGAATACATATGCACACACTATTTTTCACTTTTAGAACTTATTAGAATTTATTTTAGCAATTTTTTTTCCCCGTTTCATTTGAATTATCTTTCCAGAATTATTTTTTTAACTTAAAAATCCAAAGGCAACAAAGTGGGATGACCACATTTGCAAGGCACAAACATGACTTTCAGAAGTTTGTAGTCTTAATTCAGGATTTAGGCCAAAGTCTGGGTTTATAGCTGTGGGGGTAGCAGGGTGTCAACAGGAAATCCTTGAAGATATTTCATTGTTTGATGACAGAATCTAACTTTAAACTGCATCCTGTAAGGTTTTAGACAGCTGATGAGCTGAGCTCAGAGACTGTTTTATTTTTATATTTTTTTATTTTGGGGGTGGGGGGGGTGTCAGTATGTGCAAAGGTCGGGGGCAGTGCTTTCTTTAGGCCACATCCAGGACCCCAGCAGCCACCAGCTGTCTGGAGAGCCAGTCCAGCCCCTCATGTAGACCCATCCCACTGCGAGCATCACAGCCCTGGATGTGCCAGCTCCTCCCACAGCACAGCTTGTGCAGACTCAGCAGCTCAGTCATCTCCTCCACGGACACGGCTCCAGGAACGTCCTGCAGCAGAGCAACACAAAGTGATGGTGAAGCCCTGAATCTGTGCTAACACCACATTACTGTAGTTTAGTTTTATTTGGTTTTTCAGACCTGCTTGTTTGCAAAAATGAGCAGCAAAGCATCTCGCAGCTCCTTCTCTGTCAGTAGTTTGGCTAACTCACTGTGCGCCTCCATGAGTCTGTCCCTGTGGCAGCTGTCAATCACAAACACCACCGCTGCACAAACAGAGGGGAGGAGCTGTGGTTACATTAAGGTGAAAATACTTTGGTTCAGATAAAAACATCTAAAGTACTGGATGTTACTGCATCATTTTGTGCAGATTTGTTGAAAAACCAGATGACACAACTCAACACAGCACCTGCTGAGAAACAAAATAATCATTTAGCTTAATAAAAAAGACTTCAATGAATGCAGATCACCTGACGGGTCACACTTAGAGATGTTTTATTGTTGAATAGTGGAAAATGATGTTAAACAATCTCATGACACTGCTAAATGTGACAGTATGTGCTGAATATGGCTGTGTGCAAAACGGCAGGACGGGYCCTCCGAAGGTCGAATTTGTCGGCCGCATACGTCACAGCGCCGCGACGAAGGACGTCCAAAAC
>NW_013952800.1:483712-487441 GCF_001266775.1 Austrofundulus limnaeus
TGTGTGTGTGTGTGTGTGTGTGTGTGTGTGTGTGTGTGTGTGTGTGTGTGTGTGTGTGTGTGTGGGTAGTTTAGAGGAGGAAGAGGAAGGTGCAAACTCAACATTTCCTGAGGCTCTGAGACATAAAATAAAACATTAAGCAGCAGTTTTTGAAATAATATGCTATAATACTGAGGGCATTTTATGTAATTTATGACAATCAGTACAATGTGACATGTATGAACATTACTGTGTCGAATGTGAACCTATTTTAGGATTTTCACAGTTTTATTTTGACTTTTCTCAGGAAATAATTTTGAACATGAAATCCGAGGCAGTGATTGGTCCATGCTGGAGTTTTGTAACGACGTCATCCAGGATCATCTTTGTGGCGCTGTAAAGTGTCGTAAATTAGCTCTAAGACTGACACTTAAGAATTACTCTTACACTTCACTTAAAGACTGAGACGCTTGATAACTGACTTTTACTCTCAGCTTTTAACTAAGAATTATTTTACACTTAAGTCCACTCTTAGCAGCATTCTTAAGAGTAATTCTAAGAAGTTTGATAAATATGGGCCCAGAGCTTACCTTGAGTGTTGAGATAATAGTGTTTCCAAAGGGGTCTGAGCTTGTGCTTTCCACCAACATCCCAGATAGTGAATTTTAAATTCTTATACTCAACTGTCTCCACGTTGAACCCTTATGATGGAATAAGAAACAGCATTTAGAACTCAGAGGGAGGTGAGTGAAACTGAGAAGAGTTCTGACAGGTACATACCAATGGTTGGGATGGGTTGCATAAACTCATCTTGCTTCAGCTTGAATAAGATGGTAGTTTTTCCTGCTCCATCCAGCCCAAGAGTCACAACACGGATCTCCATCTTTGGACCGATGTGGACTCGGTTGTCCTAAAAACAGACACATTATCAACTGTTTGGTCAAATAAACTTTAGCTTGACCTTTTTTTAATAAATCTTATGAATGACTGAGTAGGGCTGTGTATTTGATTGAATTTGTAGCACTGGTTTCAATTCTTGCTCCAAACAATCATAAAATTTAGAATAAATAAAGTTATTAAAAATATTTTTGCCACCAAATGTCTCTGTTTTTGACTAGCTGTACAGGAGTTTATGCTAACTGATTGTTTTTGATGTCCGTCATGGATAAATGGGCGGTCTTTTGGAGTGTGTGACATCACGTGCAAAGGGTCAATTGGATAATTACTGCATGTCATTATGTCTCAGCTTACAACAAGTTATTTAACCCCAAATGGTGCAACAAGTTGCTTCTCATTTCTTAAACAAGCATGTGGAAAGACATCCCGTGGTCGTGGAAAAGATGTCAGTCTGTTTGAGAAGGGTCAATTCATTAGCTAACTGAGAAAAAAGGCTTCAATTTGATACGGAGCATAAAGACTGGACTCTGGAACAATGGAAGAAGATTATGTGGTCTGATAAGTCCAGACTGACCCTGTTCCAGAGTGATGGGTGCATAAGGAGAGAGGCAGGTGAAGTGATGCACCCATCACTGTACAAACCTGTGAGGGCAGTGCTATGATCTGGGGTCTCTGCAGGTGGTCAGGTCTAAGTTCAGCAACAGTTTGAGCTCAAAGAATGAGGTCAGCTGACCTGAATATACTGAATGACCAGGTTATTCCATCAATGGACTGCTTCTTCGCTGATGGAACAGATATATTTCAAGATGACAATGCAAGGATTCATCAGGCTCTTATTGTGAAAGAGTGGTTCAGGGAGCATGAAGCATCATTTTCACACATAGTGAAAGCTACACATAGCTCCACATAGTCCAAACCTTAACCCCATGAGAATCTTTGGGATGTGCTGGAGAAGGTCAGACTCTACCATCATCAAAGCAGGATGTTGGTGAAAAATTAATGCAACACTGATGGAATCAATTCTTGTGACATTGATAAGCTTCTAAGCTTATCAAACATTGCCAAAGCTAATGTGTGTCTTAATCAAAGCTAAAGGAGGTCCAACAAAATATTAGAGTGTGACCTTTTCTTTGATGGCAACTTTTGTTTTGGCCAGGCAATGTATTTCAGCCTGATTCAGAAAATCTTTTCAGGACCCCACCTTGATGTTTCGGGACCCCACTTTGGGAAACACTGCCTTAGTGAAGGTGACGGGGATTTTTTGTACCTTAGTGAAGGTGACGGGGATTTTTCGTACCTTAGTGAAGGTGACGGGGATTTTTCGTACCTTAGTGAAGGTGACGGGGATTTTTCGTACCTTAGTGAAGGTGACAGGGATTTTTCATAACTTAGTGAAGGTGACGGGGATCTTGCGTACCTTAGTGAAGGTGACGGGGATTTTTCGTGTCTTATTGAAGGTGATGGGGATTTTTCGTACCTTAGTGAAGGTGATGGGGTTTTTTCGTACCTTAGTGAAGGTGACGGGGATTTTTTGTACCTTAGTGAAGGTGACGGGGTTTTTCCTACCTTAGTGAAGGTGACGGGGTTTTTTCGTACCTTAGTGAAGGTGACGGGGATTTTTCATACCTTAGTGAAGGTGACGGGGATTTTTCGTACCTTAGTGAAGGTGACGGGGTTTTTCGTACCTTAGTGAAGGTGATGGGGATTTTTCATAACTTAGTGGTGACGGGGATTTTTCGTACCTTAGTGAAGGTGACGGGGTTTTTCCTACCTTAGTGAACGTGACGGGGATTTTTCGTACCTTAGTGAAGGGGACGGGGAGTTTTTGTACCTTAGTGAAGGTGACGGGGTTTTTCCTACCTTAGTGAACGTGACGGGGTTTTTCCTACCTTAGTGAACGTGACGGGGATTTTTCGTACCTTAGTGAAGGTGACGGGGATTTTTCGTACCTTGGTGAAGGTGACGGGGATTCCAGCATCCAGCTGAATGTGATCAGCCAGCTCAGTGAACTGGTGCTGCTGCTTCTGAAGAGTTTCCAGCAAACAGTTGATCTCCTGCTTGGCCAACACAACTCTGCAGTCATCCTACACCAGGAAACACATTTCAGTGTGTTTTACATGCTCATTAACTTGAGTTTAAATGTCTGCAGATTGTGCACTGAAGCTGTGCGTATTTCCAAGCGTCAGACCTGTTGAAGTGTTTTCTCACAGTGCAGACAAGCAGTGGACACCTGGGACAGCAGGATGGTCATGTCCTCCTGCTGCTGCCTCAGCCAGATCAGCCTCTCTCTGACGTGTGCGTCCACCACGCTCAGCGCCATCTCCTCCTGCCGACACAGGGTTTCATGAAGGTCTGCGAAGTAAGCTCGCACACAGGAGCGAGCGCTCTCTGCCGTGCCAGGGACCTGATGAACACAACAAAAACACGATGAAACCAGACTGGTTCCACCATTCATTTAGAAATAAAGTAAAATTCTGTGATTTATCTTACGTGTTCAGTGTGGGCCATGCCCACTCCATCCTCTACTATATGCTCACCACCCTCAATCTGTTGCACAATGCCCACTAGTTTCCTCGAGTACTCAGACACCTCGTCTGTGAAGGTCCGGATGCAGTGGGCCATGTCCAGGATGGACGCTCGAATCTGATTGGCTTCAGTCTCAAGAAGAGCATGCTGAAAGGAAAGTTGATCAGTGCATGATGATCTTTGGTTAGGACGGTTCAAAAACATTCCCAAGTGAAAATATGACTCATCATATGAGGATTCACTCAAATTTGGTCAAAATGACCTAATTACATTTTCAAATTCCTACTTTAAAAGCTACATTTTGATACTTGGATCATTCTGATATCA
>NW_013952800.1:488884-491422 GCF_001266775.1 Austrofundulus limnaeus
TATGTGTTGGTCACATTTATTTGTTGGTCACATTTATTTGTTGGTCACTTAGAACTGTTGGTCAAATATATTTGTTGGTCACATATATTTGTTGGTCACATATATGTGTTGGTCACATACAGTTGTTGGTCACATATATGTGTTGGTCACATTTATTTGTTGGTCACATTTATTTGTTGGTCACATATATTCGTTGGTCACATATATGTGTTGGTCACACATACTGTATGTGTTGGTCACATATATTTGTTGGTCACATATATGTGTTGGTCACACATATTTGGTCACATATATGTGTTGGTCACATATATTTGTTGGTCACTTATATTTGTTTGTCACATATATGTCTTGGTCACATATATTTGTTGGTGACATATATTTGTTGGTCACTTATATTGTTTTTGTTGGTCACATAAATGTGTTGGTCACGTATATGTCTTGGTCACATCTATTTGTTGGTCACATGTATTTGTTGGTCACATGCATTTGTTGGTCACATGCATTTGTTGGTCACATTTATTTGTTGGTCACATTTATTTGTTGGTCACATATATTTGTTGGTCACTTAGAACTGTTGGTCAAATATATTTGTTGGTCACATATATGTGTTGGTCACATATCTGTGTTGGTCACATATATTTGTTGGTCACTTATATTTGTTTGTCACATATATGTCTTGGTCACATATGTTTGTTGGTCACTTATATTGTATTTGTTGGTCACATAAATGTGTTGGTCACGTATATGTCTTTGTCACATATATTTGTTGGTCACATGTATTTTTTGGTCACATGCATTTGTTGGTCTACCTTATGTCCCTGGTGTTTGCCATACTCCTTACAAACACAGCACATGAGAGGCCCGGACTGACAGGCTTCCTCCAGACACACAAACTCAATGGCGTGGACCTGATGCTGAGGGCACAGCATCTTTTCATGAGGTTTATCGGCCAGAGGCACCCGGCGGTGCTTGGCCAGCGTGCGAGTGGAGTGGGTGAGCTGAGAGCACTCGGCACACAGGTGGGTGGCACACACAGTGCAGTACATAGAGGCTGTGTGGTTCTCGTCCTCATCACATCGGATTATACACTGCAGAAAAAGGAAATGTGTGGATTATACACTGCAAATAAAGGAAATGTGTGGATTATTCACTGCAGATATAGGAAATATGTGGTCAAAGGCAGCAGCAGGTGTAAAAATGATTGGATTTCCAGAGACTCAGAAGCAAGTTGTCTTACTTCTCCCATGCCTTTCAGGGCATCTTCAGCCATTCCTGACTGGTTGGTGGCTCCATTCTGAAGTCGCTCCAAGAGTTCAAGCAGAGCAAAGTTCTTCTTCAGACCCCAGACACCTGAGTCCCCTGAGGAGATGTGAAGAAAAATACCACTTTAACAATAAAAACATTAAACTAAATAAAAATATACTCAGGAAATAAAAACTAGGGATGTCCCGATCAGATACTCAGTATCTGTGGCAGATATGGATATTTTGTGAAAATGGTGTAGAATCAGATTTAGTCACGTGATCGGGCCGATCCAGTTTTCAGCATCATCGTGCTTTACAGCTGCCGTTAAGAGGTCAAGACGCACACATGTAACCATGTCCACAGTGTGGGAACACTTTTCAATGGAAAACAATGATGCTGAAACTGCATCTTGTAAAATCTGCGAACTGGATGTTTCTCGTGGTGGGAACAGCAGGGCTCGCTTTAATACTACCAACCTTGTCACTTTGAAAGAAATAAAGAAATAAAGCTATCGGATCGGTGTCACAAAGACTAATCATTAAAAAAATCGGATTGTATCAGGAGCCAAAAAATCTGGATCGAAACATCCCTAATAAAAACTAACTCACAAAATTACAATTTATTTGAACATTACTGTATGTGACTGCTGAGAGCTGAACTGACTTTGCTGAAATTTGATTTAAAAAAGCTGAAATTAACCTTTAAAGCTAAATAAAAGCAAAATATGAGCTAAAAGCTAAACTAGCAAAATGCTACCTGTTAACTAAAAATAATTAAAGACTATCAGCAGTTTTAACAGCTAAAAACTAAATGTAGAATTTAGGGATGCAAGTTATCAATTAATGGATTAATCTAAAGTTGATTGATCTTATCGATCGACTAACGATTAATTGATAAGCGGCAATTTTCCTAATGAAGGGCTATTTTTTTACACACTAAATAAAAGGTACAGCATTTTAACAATTCATTGTGCCAGCTGTGTTAAACACTGACTGAATGAACAGAAAAATGTGGATTTCTCTCACATTATTAAACTTGGACATAAAAAATATATTTTAACACAGACGGAGCCATTTTATTTACACACAAAGCATTCTGGGTAAATGATGACGTGGATAGGTCCTCGGTGCGAGGCTGCTAGCGAGCTATATCCACCCTGAAGGTTAATCTTGGACAATATCTGATGATGGACTCTTTTAAATGAAACCAGAGAGCGTTGACAGTGTAGGGGTCACCTCGAGTGAAGAAACAGGAGTTACTGCCTCAAAGCAGGTCTCGCACAGGCCTGAGAAC
>NW_013952800.1:491544-493335 GCF_001266775.1 Austrofundulus limnaeus
GTTCTCAGGCCTGTGCGAGACCTGCTTTGAGGCAGTAACTCCTGTTTCTTCACTCGAGGTGACCCCTACACTGTCAACGCTCTCTGGTTTCATTTAAAAGAGTCCATCATCAGATATTGTCCAAGATTAACCTTCAGGGTGGATATAGCTCGCTAGCAGCCTCGCACCGAGGACCTATCCACGTCATCATTTACCCAGAATGCTTTGTGTAGAAATAAAATGGCTCCGTCCGTGTTAAAATATATTTTTAAAAATTTCCAAAACTAAAACAGCCTACAGTATTTTTACAGTTAAAATATATGTTTATCAAATAAAGTCTAATGTTACAACTTATCAGGGATCCCTTTAAAAGTTGTTATAAACCAAGCCTTCACCAGCTTTAGCTGAGAGCTGCTACACTTGGTTTATGGAAAAATAAAATAAAAACCTCTAACAGCTGCAGTCTCTGTGACACTGCAGAATGTCACCGAGGGATGCTGCTTGTTTAAGTCAAATCTGAATTTGTTGTTTTTTTGTGTTTTGACAGTGCAGGAGGATACACTACAGTTTGTTCAGACCTTGAATCTTTTGAAATTGCTCAGTATAACAGAAAATTTTCTGCAGAAATGTGGAGGAGCGCAGATGATGCATTTGCTGCCAAAACATATCAACCTTACTTTTCTCTGAAAGAATATTATGACAGGAAGAATGGGGGAAATCTCAGCTCTTCTACCAGTGGCTCGTTTGGTCATTATGGTAACAAGTCTCTGTCAGACCCTCGTTATTTAGAGGCAAACTAAAACTTAACCTTCAGTCAGTTGTTGTGCAAAAATTATAAGTCAGATCCTGTAAAAATCGACAGAGAACTCTGATGGTTCATACGTGTCAATTTTATGTTCTAGTGTTCATGTGGGGAACATGACAACCCTTAGCAAAAAGTATTATACTTGAAGTTCCTTTTAATAAGTATATACATGAGTATAAGTTATGTACTTGTAGAGTACTAGAAAGCATATTGATTTAAAACTTGTTCATAGTAAATTGGGACATTTACTTTAAGTATACTGTTATGTTTTTTCAAGTTCATAAACTTACCAAAAAGAAGTATATTTTAAGTACATGTCATTAAGTATACTGAAGTATACAAGAGTGTATTTCCCTAAGTGTACTTTTATTTACCATGTAAACAGATATAAGTATACTAGCAGTTTACTAACAAATACACTTCTAGGACTAAACTGACCCACAAAAAGTTTATGAAAGTATACTCAGAGGTATACTGAAATTTATTTAAGTATAGTTTAAACTTGAAATATACTACAAATAAACCAGTCTGAGTGAAAAGTGTACTATTAAAGTTTATCTTGACCAAAAGTTTAAACATTAGCATAAACTAAGTATACTTAAAATTTTAGTGTACTTTTAGTACCAGCAAAGTATAGTGTAAAATAAAATCAAAAAAAAAAAAGTAGGTCCTCTGGATGGTTCTTCTTTAGTGAAACATTTCGTCTTTCCTCCAAGAGACTTCTTCAGTCTGATGAGTTTCAGGTGAACTCAGCCTTATAAGCTCCGCCTCCACATGGACAAACAGGTTAGTCACATGCAAAAGAGGGCCATTGCCTAACAATAAGCTTGATTAGCTCTATTGTTCATAGAGGGTCATGTGCCCCATCACCTGACCTGTGTCGTGTTATGTGTATGTAGTGAATGCAGGCGGGGCTCAAAGTCCCCTTGTTTTTGTTTTTTTCCCTCTTTGTGTTGGTATCGTTGGGGCCCTGATTCACACCTTTTGCTCACAGGGGGCGGAGTCAT
>NW_013952800.1:495450-496890 GCF_001266775.1 Austrofundulus limnaeus
AGTGTTAACAAGCAGTTGGACAGGTGTACCTAATAAAGTGGCCGGTGAGTGTATATTACTCTGTTTTTGCCGGGGAACTGGATCTTTGGAGTAAAATAAACTTGATTAAGTATATCTCAGATAAGTACATAAAAAGTAAACTGGAAGTATATTTTTTTTATTTTAAGTTTAAAATTAGTATACTTAATGGATACTGGCATATACTACTTTTTGCTAAGGGAAGTTAAAAAGACTTTTCAATTCCAGTTTTGAAGAGGACATTTTGAGTTAAAATGTATCTGAATAAAGCTTGGCCGTGCAGTCAGCATTCTGAGGGGATGTGAGAGAAAAACACAAGTCTTATAAAAGTGAGACACACTATTCAGTGTCTATTTTGGTATTCTGCATCACTAGAAAGTGATAAAATAAAATAAAAAATCCCACATTACTATTTTACATGCTTGTAAATGTGTGTTAAGCCTTCCACTGACCCAGCTCGGTGACCTGTCTGTCGAAGGGGCAGCGGACCGCTCGGCCGTGCAGGGGCAGCCGGGTCAGGCAGTCGTGGCACACCGTGTGACCGCACAGCAGGAGGCGGGGGACCTTGTCTCCTTGGAGGGAGAAGACATCCTCACACACACCACACTCCAGCACCTGGAAGAGACAGCACAGTCTGATTATCTGCTCCAACATCAGCCTGTGATGGAAGGTGTCTCATCATGGTGACGTCATACAAATGAGACAAGGACAGAAGATGACTGAATCTGAAGCTCTCAAACATTCACTGCTTTAGCTTTGCTTAGTTTTCCTGTTATTTCTAAGTTAAAATGCAGCTTCTTCCTCACACTTTCACAATACACTGACTTTTAGTTGTTGAACTTTATTTCTGAACAGCTGCAGAGAAGTTAAAGCAGACAACTAGTCATAACACCAGCTATTAGCATGCTGCAGGTACGCATTAGCATGGATGTTCTTAATTAAAGAAAACGCATTCTAAAATAAATAAAGTAACGTTTTAGTAAAATAAAACGTTCAAATCATTATTTTGTAAAATCCAGATTTGGCATGACTTCCACCATGTCCAACGCCAACGCAGCAAGCTTTAGCTTAGGTAAAGCTGACCCTGCGGTGGACTTTCACTAAAACAAAACAAGACATGTTCATAACAATCACAGTGCAGCTGTAACATAACCTGACTTTATCACAACCTTCACGGTGTTTCCAGTCGCTCCCCTCCCGTGCCGTATACACGGCTCCATCGTCGCTACAGCTCCCTGCTTGTTTATCCCTGCTGCAGCGGCGGCCATTGTCGGACGACAGCGCAGAGAACCGCGCGCAGACAAGAGGATAACCCCCAATCACTTCCGCCTTCGTTTGAGTCTCACCAGAAACACAAACGATTGTGTGTGTGTGTGTGTGTGTGTGTGTGTGTGTGTGTGTGTGTGTGTGTGTGTGTGTGTG
>NW_013952800.1:496904-498821 GCF_001266775.1 Austrofundulus limnaeus
CACACACACACACACACACACACACACACACACACACACACACACACACACACACACACACACACACACACACAGTATATTAGGGGTGCAACAATACATGTACCCGTATTGAACTGTACCGAACCGTATCGAATCGTATTGAACAGTGCTGTATGGAACAATACAGATTTTTAAAATTTACTTTATCAACTTGTCTTCTGAAGATGCTCTGTGTTGAAGTATCAGTGGATCTGTGTTCGACTACTCCACCTAGGCTGCATTTTTGAGAGCATAACCACTGAGAAACTTGCAACATTTAATTAAAAAAACTGTACTTTTGAGGTTAAACAAATGCTCATAAATAATATAAACAAAAGTTAAAAAGGGCATGGAAATTTCTCTTTTTTGTATCGAAAAAATGTCGAACCGTGAGACTAAAGTATCGAACCGAACCTTGAATTTTCTGTATCGTTGCACACCTAATATGTGTGTGTGTGCGTGCGTGCGTGCGTGTGTGTATTTAGTTAATTTTTCTTGATGTTCCCTTACAACAACACTGTATAATGGTGGAAAATATTGAAAAGAATACTTTCTTTTATTATTGTAAAATGCTTTATTTAACAACTGAAGTTATAGTCCTAAAAGTCCCTAGCAGCATTATCAGTTAACAATGCAACTCATTTGAAAGTTAAAAATCATTTAAAATATATATTTTCAACATTTCATTGGGATTTTTTATTTGAATAATTATTTTAATTTGATCTGAGTGTCTTGATTGGCGTGTTTGCCTTACTGCTTGTGTAAACTGATGAAGCTGTTAGCTGTGAGGCACCCGCACAGTCTGGGGATTTGCACCGGCCTCTATTTGCCATGCCAGCAGGCCAGTGACCAGTGCTGTCCCAATGCACAGCTGCTGGTGGAACTGGTGCAGTGGTCACTCTGTTCCTCTTCACAGCTATAGTATTAGTATGTTATAAACCAGCCAGTTTAATTCAACACATAAATAATAGTTGCACTTTCGCCATCACTGTCCCCCCCGTCCCCACCGTTCCTCACTGTCTCCACTGTCCCAATGTCTTCATTCTCTGCCTCATAGTCTCCATCATCCTCACTCTCTCCTTGCTGGGTTGCAAGCTACTCATTTTATTCATCACTAAATCCTAATTCATCCTCACCACCATCTATAGGAGGAAGCTCTCGTTTGGTGTTCTTCCATAAGAAACTATAAAACATTGATGCATTCATTTTGTAAATGGAAGAAAAGAGTGTCAAACATGTAATATGGAAAGGATTCACAAAATGCATTCTTATAGCAGATTCTAGAAGATCAGTGAGTGCCTTCAACATTTTGTGTTATAGAATGGTAATTTTAATAATACAGTGTTACCATATGGCAACATCCACATTTTAACAGTTAAAAATCATTAAATGATCAAATGCAGTGCAATAAACCACATATGTGACCTATCACATCAAAACGAGGATTAAGTCTAAGAGTTGTCTGTGGAGAAAAAGGCAGTTATAGTGTTTTGATTAAAACGCTTGTAAAAATTACATTTTGTCTAAATATAACAAATAAATGTTATCAAAGTAAAATTTCAATGAACAGTCTTAATTGTTATCCTAAAAAAATTTCTTTGATGCACTTTTTTGAGCATTAGTACGACGGAGTATTAGGGCCACATTACGAGTTTTTATTATTATTATTATTATTATTACGAGATTAAAGTCGTAATATTATGAGATTAAAGTCATAATCCATCCATCCATCCATCCATCCATCCATCCATCCATCCATCCATCCATCCATCCATCCATCCATCCATCCATCCATCCATCCATCCATGGTGTGAAGCGGCGAAGCGGCCAGGATGAGGCTCAGTGTCTCCAAATCCGAGGCCATGGTCTCGAGCCGGAAAAGGGCAGAGTGCCTTCTCC
>NW_013952800.1:499292-501458 GCF_001266775.1 Austrofundulus limnaeus
CCTCCCTGGTGAGGTGTTCCGGGCACGTCCCACCGGGAGGAGGCCCCGAGGAAGACCCAGGACACGCTGGAGGGACTATGTCTCTCGGCTGGCCTGGAAACACCTTGGAGTTCCCCCGGAGGACCTGGAAGAAGTGGCTGGAGAGAGGGAGGTCTGGGCCTCCCTTCTGAAGCTGCTGCCCCCGCGACCCGACCCCGGATAGGCRGAAGAAAATGGATGGATGGATGTTGTAACATTACGAGAATAAAGTCGTAATATTATGAGAATAAAGTCATAACATTACGAGTGTGGTTCCTTCTTCGAAATAGACCAGTCGTCTGCAGAATCGTTTCAAAGTCGTGATACTGATAATAATTTGATGCTGATGTGCTAACAGATTAAGTATTTCCTTATTTGTAAAACCTATACCAAAGTACAACTTCACAAGATGCTCAACATTCCTCATTTTAACACAGTCTGCTTTTTCCTGTCGGTAATCTATTATGACTTTATTTTCAAAATATTATGACTTTATTCTTGTAATATAATGACTTTATTTTCGTAATATTACAACTTTAAACTCGTAATATTATGACTTTATTCTCGTAATATTACGACTTTAATCTCGTAATATTATGACTTTTTTCATAATATTATGACTTTAATCTCGTAATAAAAAAAAAACTCGTAGTGTGGCCCTAATACTTCGTCATACATTAGCAACCAAAACCCCGATTCTGAGGAAAAACGCCTTAAAATGTTGAGATTTTCTCTGTGAGCTATCAAAGCTTTTGTTTCTTTCCAGCTGGGAAATCTCAATATTCAAATACTATTTGAGTTTTTTTTTTAATGACATAAAAAAAATCCTCATTAAAATTACATAAAATTAGGATTTGGACCAAATATTTATGTATTATTGTAATCAACAAGACAAATTAAATAATATCTCTGGATCTACTAATGATATCAGGATAATCTAAGTATCAAAATGTAGCTTTTAAAGCCAGGAATCTGAAAATATCATGAGGTAATTTTGACCAAATTTGACTTAATCCTTATTTCGATGTGATATTAGTTAACTTATCTCATTTATTGCCGAGTTGTTTTGTATATATTAAATATAATGTTATAAATGTCAAATACCAAAACTATTGCTCAGACTTATCAAAATGTAATCCCATGTGATCTGCATTCAAAACTGAGAGCAGATTAATGCACCAAATAAGGGCAGGGTCGCTCGTTCTGCTGCTGCCTACATTGAATTGACCCATTCAATATGGCGGCACGGCAGCGCGCCATGCAGTACGTCATCTTTCTGTGCCAAAGATCTGCTGATGATGACGTACTTTTAGCGCGACTCGATCGCAAGCAGAGTTGTGGTCGTAAGCGAATTTCTACACGCTAAACATTCAGCTTTAACGGTAAAATTACTAATTTACATTGTTTTTAAGTGCTTTTATGTAATCAGTCAAGCGTTTTGTGGTTCTTTGTTATTAATTTGAAGGAAGGTGCGCATATATTTAGAGTGTCGTTCTTTTAAATTTGGGATAAAGTGCCACCAGTTTTATGTTCCAGTCCGTTAGTGTAACGCTCGTGGTACACCCTGGACAGGTCGTCATTTTTTCACGGGTCAGACTGATTATTTGTTTTATTTGTTTTAAGTGATGTCTCAGCAAACACAACAAACGGGACCCGCTCCTGACTCTCCTGCCCTGGTGGTCACATCAAACGTGCAGAAATATGCCATCAAGAAGAAAAAAGTCCTCAGTGCTGAAGAAAGTGAGCTGTTTGAACTGACGCAGGCTGCAGGTGTCACTTTGGATCAGGAGGTTTTTAAGTGAGCATGAACAAGAAAAGAAAATATAATGTGAACATGACATGAAGAAATGAACTGATTCTGTTCTGCTCTCCTGCAGGATCATAGTGGACTTGTTGAAAATGAACGTGGCTCCTCAAGCCGTCTTTCAAACTCTGAAGGCAATGTGTGCAGGTCAGAGAGTGGCTGAAAGCTGTGGAGAGTCTTCAGCTGCCTCCGTCACGAGCATGACCACAGCACCTGCAGAGGTCAAAGGTTAGTGTTTAAGTCTGACACATGATACAAAAACCTACAGAGGTCAAAGGTTAGTGTTTAAGTCTGACACATGGTACAAAACCTACAGAGGTCAAAGGTTAGTGTTTAAGTCTGAT
>NW_013952800.1:502567-511879 GCF_001266775.1 Austrofundulus limnaeus
AACCTACAGAGGTCAAAGGTTAGTGTTTAAGTCTGACACATGGTACAAAACCTACAGAGGTCAAAGGTTAATGTTTAAGTCTGATGATTCACAACCTACAGAGGTCAAAGGTTAGTGTTTAAGTCTGACACATGGTACAACCAATGTCCACCAGGCTTAAAATCCCACAAATCTATTTTTAATTTAAAGGACTATTTCACGGATATTGCTGTCTCTGCCCAGCCCAAACATCATGGTCCAGTTTGGGGGTGTCTGGTGCCAGTGTGTGAACTGATTGATTGTGAAAATGAGTTGTGGAAATTGCTGTGCCACTTGTGTATGTAAATGGTAAATGGTAAAATGGTAAATGGACTGTACTTACAGTATATAGCGCCTTTCTATCCATCCAGGACACTCAAAGCGCTTCACACTACAGACATTCACCCATGCACTCACATTTTCACACACTGATGATGGCAAACTAAATTGTAGCCACAGCTGCCCTGGTGCGCACTGACAGAGGCGAGGCTGCCATACACAGGCGCCACAGGACCCTCTGACCACCATCAGTAGGCAAGGTGGGTGAGGTGTCTTGCCCAAGGACACAACGACTGAGTCGACTGGACGGGGATCGAACAGGCGACCTTCCAGTTCCAGAACGACTCCCCAAACCACTATATGCAACATTGTTTGTAAATACATGAATATAAGTTATAGTATATAGGATAATGAGAACATATGATTGTCGACAGTGGGTCTAGTAGATCTAGTGTTAAACATGTTGATGTGGTGTCAGCGATCTTTACCATATATGTTTGATGACTACAGATCATTTTGACCTCAAAATATCACAAATATAGCTATGGACTATCTTAAAACTTGAACACATCTATATAATGGTGTTCAGTTTATTTATTAACAATAATATCAGTTCAATTCAATTCAAAACTACTTTATTGATCCCAGAGGGAAATTAGATGTTGTTGTAACTTATTTAACTAAAGAGTTATTGTAGATGATGATGGCTTTGGGCAGGAAAGATCTTACGTTGTGGTCTGTAGTACAACGAAAGTGAAGAAGCCTCCGACTGAAGACACTCTGTTTTTCTATGACTCTGATTTACACTACATGCGACTCCGCTGCGCTGCGCTGCGACACACAGAGGAGGGAGCATGTGCAGGAAGGAGACTGCACGATAAATCCAGTTATAAATGTGGAAGTCAGAGCAAAAAAATAATTAATTCTGTGAAAGACGAACTCCAAACACAGCTGAAAACATTGATATACAAGCTTTTGATATCTATGCTGAAACTATCTCGCTGTCGGCTTTCTGAAACTTCTGATTTCAAAATAAAATCCACGTGTATCGTGTGTGTACACATATGCTTCATGCTACATGTTTCCATCTGCTTCCCAAACAGAACGATACATTCTGACAGCATTTGTGTACAAATATATCCATATATTTATTAATATAGCAGGGATTTTGACATTATTCCGACAAATTATTCCGCCTAATGTTGATTTATTTTGAAAATATGGATGTTGTGCTTGTTTCTTTTCCTGTTGGTGCGACGTGATCTCTGTAGATTGACTCGGGAGCAGCTCCGGCGTCCGGCAAAAATAGGATCTGTTCTAATTTTGACGGATCGCCATCCGCTCACCGCCGCCTTGCGGACCCAGTGTAAACACTCTCATTGATTATAGTGGGTGTGTATTTGCTGCGGAGGTCGGACTGGAGCAGAGCCGCATGTAGTGTAAATTAGGTGTTGCAGTCCGATGAAGAGGATGGTCAGAGTTGTCCACAATGTTGTTGATTTTATGTAAAATCCTTCTTTGCACAATCATCTCCAGATACACCATGCTACAGACCGTAAAATCAAACGCCCCCATTAGCACAAAAACACAAACCTTAATTTAATATTCATGCTAAATTTGATGTGTGGCCAAAGATGACATTTTATATTTGGCATTTAATGACTCATAGGTCGGCCTAACTCAAGATTATATGTAGATAAAATGTTTATCACTCAGCACCACTGGTCATAATGCTGATAATATGATCTGTATACTGGGATTTTCTCTGCCAATAAATTTGATATTGTGAGATACTATAGTAATGATTGCATTATAATTATACTGAAATTATTGAACAACACTATAACCTTACTTGTATTTTGCATCTCCAGATTGATATTTTAGGCACTATAATCCCAACATACGAGCAGTGTAAAAGTTCTGAATGAGTTTTTTTCTTTTTCTGGTTAGAAATTGGTCCATTATGAACCAAAAGAAACATGTTAAGATGCACAACAATCTAGTCTTTAAAGTCTGAGAACCTGTCACTTAGCTGATTTTTCTTTCGGTTGCCCTCAAACAATCTCACAAAACCATTGTGCACCAGTTCTGTATGGCGGCGCTCAACAGTATCCGCGAAATAGTCCATGTGGTGTACAGTTAAAGGCATTCTTTTTTGTTTTCTTTTACTTATCTTTCTTTATTCTATCTCACCCTCTCCTGTATTGAGCTGCAGTAAAGTGCAAATTTCCCCACTGTGGGATCAATAAAGTTTTATCTTATCTTACCTTATTCTCTACTGATGACGTTACTACGGTCTTAAAATATGTTGGATTTGGTTTTAGTATTTTGCATGCCTGTATAACAAAAACAGGCATGCGTGTGTGTGTGTATAAAGTGTTTTCAGATTGTTGCTTCTGATGAACTCTTGTGGTTTAAGCAGTGTGAGTTCTGGAATATTATTCTGCTGCATGATAAAGAATCTGTCTTGGTTTAATCTCTCTTTCAGTTATACAATATGTTTCTGTAGACTTACATCCATACATATACAGTAGTTGTGCTTCCACCTTGCCTAATTCCTCTCACTAACTCACTCCACTTCACTCTACTAAAGGGATTTCCAATGTGGAGGTGAACTGAAGACCTAATACATAGCACACGTAGCTAATACAGAAGCTGATCTTCCCTCTGTGCATGTCACCGCTCTGTCTAATTTCTCTTCTATCACCCTTGAATAATTTTTTTCCACCTATGCCTCTTGTTTCCTGAAGAAGAAGATTCTTTGGTCTCTGGAAAAAGCCCTAAGGCTCCTGCAGCACTCCACTCAGCATCAGGCCCCAGAGCCACAAGGGTCAACACTAAGATTGTGGTCTATGGCCCCCAAGACGCTAGCCCTGCTCACTCTCAAGGTCCCTTCTGCAGCATTATCTCTCATACACATTCATCTTTCATCCCTAACAACTACACCTTGCTTGCACTTTCATAATAAAACATCCTTTTTGTATCTACACTTTGAACCATTCTTTTTCATTTCATTACCAAAACTGTTTGCATGCAGGTGCTTGTCTTCAAAAAACAATCTATTTAAAACTTAAATAATTGTCTTCATCATGACGCAGAAGACAAGGCATGTGAAATGCAGAGTTGTAAAGTAACTAAGTACAAATACTTTGGTACTGTACTTGAGTAGAAATTTTGGTTATCTGTACTTTACTTGCGTAATTATTTTTCAGCRTACTTTTTACTTTTACTCATTACATTTTTACACAATTATCTGTACTTTCTACTCACTACATTTTTAAAAAAGGTAAGAAGTAGAAAGTTGTTACTCCTATTTTATTCTGAGTTGTTATTACTTAAAAAAATATTATCTTGATAAATTTTGTCTCCTGGATAGAGTGAATTTAATTGTGGTTGGATGAGAAGTATAAATAAATACCATTCTGACACACTATTAGCTTGTACACAACCCATCACTGCTGCACGCCGTTAGAAAAATATTTTTTGGAGAAGTCACCTCCCAATAAATGTCATTTTGAAAAATCTAACTGCTCACTTTTACTCAGTACTTTTACTTTTAATACTTAAGTAGATTTTGTGTCAGAAATTTACTTTTGATATTAAAAGGCACAGCGTGTAGGATTTGTTGTTTTCAGTGACATCTAGTGGTTGAGTGGTTGAACCATCCTCCCTGGTCCTCCCCCCACCCCCAACCCTGGCTTCCAAACACAGGAGTTGCTACGGTGTCTTTCAGGTGTCAAAAACCTTTGATAATTCCAACCACGATGTCTACCAGCAGCTTCAGGGCTAGTGATGTTTCAAGTGGTAAGATTATGAGCTTTAAAAGTAAAATTATCCCAGCTACAATGACAGACAACAAATATTACATTTATAGTATAACAACTAAAACCGTTTTTGATGCCGCCACCGCAGTTTGTCCTTCATGAGCCTTCGTAGACAAGATGGCGGTGCAAGATGGTGGCTGCCTGTAGTGGCGACCCGCAACCATGGAGATATAAACAGCTTTTTATAAGAAAAAATAATAAAACAAGGTCTTTGTCTGCAATGATTAGACATGTTTTTTTATTGTCATTAGTGACTATCTCTATTTCAGCAAAAAGAATTGACAAAATCCTACACGCTGTCTTTAAGTACAAAAAATATCAGATCCTTTAAGACTTTTACTCAAGTAATATTTTTAGAGAAGACTTTAACTTTTACCAAAGTATTTTTATGATACTTTTACCCAAGTATCACTTTGAGGTACTTTATACAACACTGGAGAAATGTATATGTGGTGGTGCAAGGCTACAAGAATTTGCCCTCGGGGTTTTTCCATTTTCAAGCAGATTTCATTACCTTTTATATAACGATAAAAAAAGTGTCATCAAAAATGTTTTTCAAGGGTGACCTGGCCAAGAGGTCAGTAGCACACATCATAAAACAGTTACTGAAAACAAGGAGTAGTATAGAATAAAACATATATAGACACACATATACACTACTGTATATTGCCAGTATTCACTCACCTACCTTGACTCACAAATGAGTTTAAGGTACATCTCGTTCCTAATCCACAGGGTTCAATATGATGTTGGTCCACCCTTTGCAGCTAGAACAGCTTCAACTCTTCTGAAGGCTGTCCACAAGGTTTAGGAGTGTTTATGTGGATTTTTGACCATTCTTTCAGAAGCACATTTGTGAGGTCACATATTGATGTTGGACAGAAGGTCTGTCTCTCAGTCTCTGCTCTAATTCATCACAAAGGTGTTTTATCAGGTTGAGGTCAGCGCTCGAGCTGGGGATCAGGAAAATTATCTTAAATTTATACTTCAAATGTCTTCTCAGTTAACTATATGTTTTTCTGGCCCAAATGTCATCACTCTAAGGTTATGACTAGGGGTGTAACAATACATCGAGCTATATCATATCCATTTGAATGGTTAATGATTCAATTATATTGAGGCAAAATGAAAATATCCATCGATATACAGTATCATATGCCGATGTGAATCAATATCAAATGCCCATCAAACACAGTCATTGTATTAGATGGGCATACGTCACATTATATTGATCGGAGACTTGTGAATTGAATTGAATCGAAATTGTATCGTGACAGACTTTGTGATATTGAGAAATATCGACGTAACAATGCATCATGATAAAGCTGGTGATTTACACCCCTAGTTATGACCAAGGTTCGAACTTGCAACTTTTGGGTCCAAAAGTTATGGAAGATGGAGATTTGCTAACATGATTGGATGAAAATAAGAAATCTCTAAAGCAGTCTAACTGGGACTCTGTGCAGGCCAGTCAAGTTCATCCACACCAGACCCTGCCATCCATGTCTTTATGGACCTTGCTTTGTGCTCTGGTGCACAGTCATGTGGGAAGAGGAAGGGGCCAACTCCAAACTGTCCCCACATGTTGGGAGCATAGTTTGTCCAAAATGTCTTGGTCTGCTGAAGCATTCAAGAGTTCCTTTCACTGGAACTAAGAGGCCAAGCCCAGCTCCTGAAAATCAACCCCACACAAAAAATCCCCCTCCACCAAACTTTACACTTGGCACAGTGCAGTCAGACAAGTACCGTTCTCCTGGCATCCTCCAAACCCTGACTCATCCATCAGATTGCTAAATGGAGAAGCGTGATTCGTTACTCCAGAGAACGCACCTCCACTGCTCTAGAGTCCAGTGGCGGCGTGCTTTACACCACTTCATCCGACACTTTACGTTGCACTTGGTGATGTATGGCTTGGTTGCAGCTGTTTGACCATAGAAATCCATTCCATGAAGCTCTCTGTGCACTGTTCTTGAGCTAATCTGAAGGCCACATGAAGTTTGGAGGTCTGTAGTGATTGACTCTGTATAAAGTTGGCGAGCTCTTCGCACTATGTGCTTCAGCATCCTCTGATCCAGCTCTGTCAGTTTACCTAGCCTACCACTTCATGGCTGAGTTGCTGTCATTCCCAAACACTTCTATTTTCTTTTATTACAGCTGACAGTTGACTGTGGAACATTTAGGAGCGAGGAAATTTCACGACTGGATTTGTTGCACAGGTGGCATCTTATCACAGTTCCACTGAGCTCTGAGAGTGACCCATTTTTTCACAAATGTTTGTAAAAAAACAGTCTGTATGCCTAGGTGCTTCATTTTATACACCTGTGACCATGGAAGTGATTGGAACACCTGTGATAATTTGGATGGGTGAGCAAATACTTTTGGCAATATAGTGTGTGTATATATACACACTATAGAGGATAATTTTAACCCATGATTTCTATGGAGATTATTGTGTAAATTACCAACATTTTTATCTTTATAGCCACTTTAAAGAATTAAATATGTTGTGTTGTTTACCTGTAGTTCATGGTTAGTTAATCAGTTATAACAGACTTGCAGAATGGACAGGATTTCTTGACCTTTATTTGGAAGTGTTAACCACAACCCTAGTCTCTGACCTGTGTGAGGAGTTACTCCTTTATATTCTCAGTCTTTTCTCTCAGTGTTGTGTTCTAAACTTTAAACTGGATAAGATGCTCCTTTCATGCAGCTGGATTCACAGATTAATTTCATTCCTCTCCCACTCAAAGACCTTAGTTTGCCTGGCTCAGATGGGAGATGCTTTGTCTGTAGAATTCCGTGGTCCTCAGACTCTCTCTCTTGTCAGTTGCTGTTGCTATTTCGAGATGTTGCACTGCTGTTAGGCAGAATTGTCAGAGCAAAGTTCAAGATTTGAAGAGTAATTTATTAATTTCAATGAGAAAATAAATAGCTAATGTAAATATTTTTAAAAGTACAATAGTTACAAAAGCCAAATAATGTCCTGAACTAGCTGAACATTTCAGTTTATGAATTGTTAAAAGAGCTGAAAGTATGTTGAAGTTGTTGGTCCAAAATACAGAAAAACAGTGTGAATGATGACTCAGCATTTGTGCAGTTAAATTTCAGATTGTAAGATAACAAAATAAATACATACATTTGTTTAAATATTTATTTAAATACTTAAATGTTTTTAAACCCATTGTATATTTCAAGAAATAAATAGATTTACTGGTTTTCTAGTTTTATCTTGTAGTAACCTTAAATGATTATAATGGTTGCTATCTAGAAAAAAAAAACAAAGTATGGAAGATCGAATCTGATCTAATTAGAAATAAAAGCAGAAATATATAAATGAACCAATCAATAAATGAATACACTTAAAATTCACCAATTAAATTAAAAAAGAACTTTTCCTCATATTTTATAATTTAATTGACCATTATTTATTTTTCCAGCTTAGTCCCAATAAGTCATATATTTTAGCACATGATTTAAATTTTATTGTTTTAAAAATGTATACTTTCGTCTTTCCTTTTACTTGTACATGCATTTGTCTCTCTTAAATGATCATAATTATTTTTTTTATAATTTTTCCCACAAATCTTTTTATTTCTGTGTCACTTTTACATTTCTCTGTCTCCTGTATTTACATTTCCTTATGCATTTCTGCATTTTAAGTGTATTTATTTATCATATATTTCAGCTTTTGTATCTAAATATGTCAGATTCAATCCTCCATACTAAAGACGCTCTGCAATTTAACATCCAATTTTTGCTAAAAATATTTTCTTCTCATTTCTAATTGTTGGTCATGTGCAATGTTTGTGTTGTGCTGTTTTTTGTTTGTTTGTTGTTTCTTATTAAAGAACAGTGTAAAGCTTTCTTCCTTGTGTCTCGGCTTCACTTTGTAACACCCCATGCTTTTGTCCTTGTTGCCCTTTAGTTTCATCAGTGCCATGTTCCTCTAAAAACCTGTGAAGATAGAGCAGTCATTTAAATTTCCATGTGTTCTTTAATGTGTCGTTAATTGTTTTGTTCATTTTGTTTATGTTTTAGCTGTGCGCAGTAGAGCTGGAGCAGGTCAAAGTGAGAAAAGCAGAGATGCTCCCAGCCAGAAGGCGCAGCGGCAGCCCAGCACCACTAGAGGGCAGAAGACTAAGAGCTCTGGCAGCAGCAGCTCTTCTTCACAAATCAACTCCACATAAGCCTCAAACTAAAGAGGCAATTTGTAAAAATGTAGGTTTTGTTACATTTTAATGTCTATATTTCATTTGTTGCAGGTTTAAAGAACTGATTTGTTTAACAAATGTCTGACCAAATGTATTCTTTCTTTGTTTTGTGTAAAAATATTGATTTTATGAAATCTGGGTTTTGGATCAAAGCTGCCTCTTTTGTGTTGGTTCAAATGGCAGCAAATACTGTAAGAAATATATATTTACTCCAGAGATGGTATTTGAGTTAGGTGCTTCTCTTGTCAGCTAACACTGGACAATAAGAGGCAAAAGAAACTGGAAGCATATGTTGCATGCCAAAAATTAGTTTCTATTACATTTAAATGATCTCTTTCACCAGCTGGCTATGTTTGACACTCCTGAAAAAAACTGATTTTACTCTGTTCATGTTTTTTTAATACAGTTCTTCTCTTTATTTGTAGTACTGCTGCTTACCTTACAAAATGCAACAATGGCTAAAGAAAAACTAGTTGTTGAGATGAGGCACTGAGTTGCCATGTGACTGACAGATAAGCTATTTGTGTTAAGAAGCATTTGAACAAGTGGACCAAGTAAAGTGTCCTAAGTGTTTAAAACAAAAGAATGTGCTTTGAGTAAGGTGGCTCAAAGCATAACTTAGGCAAACATCCACAAATAAGACAAAAAGACTTGATGAGTTTATAGGAGATTAAATTACAGAGCTTTCTTATATTTATATTTGTTATTGTAATTTAACATCTCAGTGCATTCTTTTGTAACATGTCTAATTAACAAAGATGACTCACTAATTGTATGATTTTTCTATTTGCAAGCTTTTTCTCAATTTTCAGTTCACTGATCTCATTTAACTACTGTTTGAGTCCTATAAAATAAAAACATCTATTAAATGGAAAAGTCTTTGTAAGCAGGGCTTGATATTCAGTTAGAACAATCAAACTCAGACAAAAACGGCTGGGAAGAAAAAAATCTACTAAAGTGTCTTTATTTATATATATATA
>NW_013952800.1:513079-515243 GCF_001266775.1 Austrofundulus limnaeus
GGAGATATATATATATATATATATATATATATATATATATAAATATATATATATATATATATATATATATATATATATGCAAATAAACTTGGAAAAATAAATTAGTTTAGTTTGCCTTTGTCTTTTGATGACACACTTCCTTGTTTTCCTGCTAATCCGATACCTGTGCTTATTCATATGAGTGATATCAAATTGTATACAGTGAGGAAAATAAGTATTTTAACACCCTGCGACTGAAATTTTCATCAAAAAGTAAAAAAAATTCCACAAATCACATTGTATGATTTTTTAATTTGTGTGTTACTGCTGCAAATAAGTATTTGAACACCTGTGAAAATCAATGATATTTGGTAAAGTAGCCTTTGTTTGCTATTACAGAGGGTTTCCTGTGGTTTTTCACCAGGATTGCACACACTGCCATAGTTGTAAAGTAACTAAGTACAAATACTTTGTTACTGTACTTAAGTAGAAATTTTGGCTATCTTTACTTTACTTGAGTTATTATTTTTCAGCATACTTTTTACTTTTACTCATTACTTTTTTACACAATTATCTGTACTTTCTACTCACTACATTTTTTAAAAAGGTAACAAGTAGAAAGTCATTACTCCTATTTTATTCTGAGTTGTTATTACTTAAAAAATACTATCCTGATAAATTGTGTCTTCTGGATAGAGTGAATTTAATTGTGTTTGGATGAGAAGTATAAAAATATACCATTCTGACACACTTATTAGCTTGTACACAACCCATCACAGCTGTACGCTGTTAGAAAAAATATTTTTTGGAGAAATCACCTCCCAATAAATGTTATTTTGTAAAATCTAACTGCTCACTTTTACTCAGTACTTTTACTTTTAATACTTAAGTAGATTTTGTGTCAGAAATTTACTTTTGATACTTAAGTACAAAAAATACCAGATACTTTAAAACTTTTACTCAAGTAATATTTTGAGAGAAGATTTTAACTTTTACCAAAGTATTTTTTATGATAAGATACTTATAATTTTACTCAAGTATCACTTTGAGGTACTTTATACAACATTGGCCCGTTCCTTCACACAGATCTCTAGATCAGCCAGGTTTCTGGGCTGTTGCTAAGAAACACGGAGTTTGAGTTCCCTTCAAAGATTTTCTAATGGGTTTAGGTCTGGAGACTGGCTAGGCCACTCCAGAACCTTGATCTGCTTCTTACAGAGCCACTCCTTGGTTCTCCTGGCTGTGTGCTTCGGGTCATTGACATGTTGGAAGACCAACCATCCCATATTCAATGCTCTGACTGAGGGAAGGAGGTTGTACCCCAAAATCTAACAATACATGGCACCGGTCATCCTCTCCTTAATACAGTGCAGTCCTGTCCCATGTGTAGAAAAACATCCCAAAGCATGATGCTTCCACCACCATGCTTCACAGAGATGGTGTTTTTGTGATGGTACTCCTCATGCTTCATCCTCCAAACACGGTGAAGGGAATTAGGACCAAAAAGTTCTATTTTGGTCTCATCTGACCACAGAACTTTGTCCCATGACCCCTCTGGTTCATTCAAATGGTCATGGGCAAACTTAAGACAGGCCCGGACATGTGCTGATTTAAGCAGGGGAACCTTCCATGCCATGCATGGTTTTAAACCACGACATCTTGTGATGGTTCGGTTATTTGTGACTTTATTGTAATTTATTTTTGTATTAGGTAAAAGTATTAGGGTTGCCAGTCAGGTCTCCCCCCTGACATATAAGATTTTTAACCAGTGTGCGTGGGTTTTACTGTTATTTTAATTACTGGTTTAGGGTTGTTTTGATTAAACTGTCACACAAGGACATACATTATAAAGAAACATATACCCTTTAAATTTTAACTGAAGTAAAGACTGAATAACAGAAAACAGCACAGACAAATCAATTTCACTTTCAATTATATTATTTTTACATACAAAGAAAACAACAATAGTACAAAACAAAATATACCTTCCCCAGTGTCCATATGTGGTGCAAAGACCACTTTAATCCAATATTCCTAAGTCCACTTGTGGTTTCAATCCACAAGCTTGGCTTTTACTCAGTGTTTTAATTCCCAAGCTTAGCTTTAGACTCCACACAAAAAATATTCTCCACAGGCAAAATATACTCGAGAGGAGATATATATATATATATATATATATATATAT
>NW_013952800.1:515360-517014 GCF_001266775.1 Austrofundulus limnaeus
ATGTATGTATATGTATATGCATGCATACATGCATGGATGCATGCATGGATGCATACATGCATGGATGCATATATGCATGGATGCATATATGCATATATGCATGGATGCATGGATGCATGCATGGTTGTCGCCCATCATCAGGTCCTAAAGCCCTCAGCTTCCTCGGCAGAATTCAACTCAGAACTAACTCAAACTGGCTTCTTCCAGTTTGCACTCAGCATTCAGCTGTGTGTGTTGTAGACACTATTTGGCATTGTCACAGGAGACAAAACATTTCTTTCTGGGAGAAATCTGTTTACTGGACAGAGTGGTGTCTGTGTCAAACAGACATGCATCTGTTTCCTTCTGCTCAGGAGAGGAAAAGAAGTCAGCTGAATTAAAACTGGTGTAAAAATGAATGACAGTTCAGAAATCATCATCAGATTACAGTATGATAATACACAACTGAAATAGAAATACCTTTAAAAAGGAAAACCATGTTAATGATTATTTTTTTTATATAATAATGAATCTTAAAAGATTAAAACAGACTGTCATGTCAACATTATCTGCAGACAAGGACTGATTATTGAAGCTAATATAGAGTCAGGTCATGCTCAGAACTCCTGGTTAGGTTGTTGGCTAGTTGGCACTGCTAGTTGCTTAGCCAAGAGCTTACAAATGTTAGTCGGGTATTGTTTGGAATTTATCACAAACCTTTGAGACTATTAAACCTTTACGGCAGATTATTATAACATCCAGACTATCACAGATTTTATTAACCTTCAAAATTAGAACTCGTTTCCACAAGCATGCAATAGGCACTAGCTTATGCTAACAACACAAGCAGGCCTTTAGCCTTAAGCTCAGAATGATGCGTCAGCCGTAAATCAGTGCCCAAAACAGCCTGTTACGGATTTAGTTTTACTGAGAAACTCACAAATCTTTCATAAATATGCCACAAATTTCAAACACAGCCAAAACAGAGCAATTTACAGCCTAATGTCACAGATACACAAGCAAGCCCCCTTATTTTCAGCTGAAATAAAGTATTTGAATGCTTTAAAATACTAATCAAAAACATTCTTTTGTTGAATATTCATTGCATATCATAAGAATTTTGCAGTCAATCACAAGAGGTACCATACTGTACGTAAAATAAAATAGACTCAATATTGATTATAACTTGAGTTTGGAGGGAAGATGTAAAGATCTTGGTCAGATTAAAAGTTAGTATTTTAATTTTTACTGCAGATAAAAAAAAGTGCTTCGGCTATTGAGTATACCAACTGCTTTACGAATCTGAAAGTAATGCATTGACGCAGACAGCTCACCACAGAAGATTGCTCAAAATCTTTTTTCAAAGTTTTGCCATTAGCTATTCGTAGTCAACTCTGTTAGCAAAATATCTTATGACCCACTGGATGAGTTTTATGAAACTTTAGCACATAATCATTGGATGTACACCTACAACTGCATTTTGTTTGGAGCCAAACCAATTACAAATGAATTCCAGTCCTAATTCACAAATCATTAGCCAATGCAAAAAATAGCTGAAATTCATTTAGTTATACAGATATTGTATATGTGATGTGGTATTAGCTGACAGTAATCTACAAGTAAGTAAGTACGTAGGTAGGTAGGTAGGTAGGTAGGTAGGTAGGTAGGTGGTAGG
>NW_013952800.1:521048-523316 GCF_001266775.1 Austrofundulus limnaeus
ATATACAACACATACTATATTATGCTTATCATAGTGAGAGATCTTTGCATAAAACTTGAGAAATTAACTGTTAAAATCAACTCTTTTTATTATAGAATATCTCATGAAACACTGAACAAAACCAACTAGATGTCCATCTGATTATTTTTGGAGTTAATCCAACTCGAGATATCTGTTACAACCAATCCAGATTAACCAACAGAAAAAAGTATTAACATCAATTTTATTGAGTTAAAATTTGATGTAGGTGAGAGGCGTTCACTACACTTACTCTGAGGGTGACATTTCACTACATTTCATGATGTCGTACACAGAGCTATATTCAAAGTAATGATTTTATTCTAAAACTGGTATAAAAAAGGCAGCGGGTGATGTGCATTCCTTCAAGTAACACCAGATTTTTAATTGTCCTGTTTGTATTTTGGTCTTTCATACACGTACCATGATAGCTCAGAGGTGAAAGGTGCAAGGAGAGACGGAGAGGGGAGCCACAGAGGGAGGCTGCGGGGCTTTTATGTGGCTGTTTGTCCTGTTTATGTGTCCCTGCCTCTCCTCTCTCCTCTGCGTGCAGCACTGATGGCAGCGTGCCTGTAATTGATGGCACCATATTGCTGTGGTGTAGCAGGTTTAATGGGGCTTGACAGAGCAAGGGAAAGCAGCATGCAACCAGAGATGGAAGTTAACCCTTTCACACACACTCCAGCCTGCTTCTTGTCTTTGCCCCCGTTCCCCCTGCACACCCAGTGCATACAAAAACAAATGAGAATACAAATACGCCCTGGGTGATTAGCTTGTTTACAATTCCTACTGTTATCAGTGTTCACGGTGATGGCGGTTGGGTTCATGATCAAGGAAGCTTAGACACCCCTCTGACTCCACTTCTGCAAATAAACATTCGCCAGCTGTCGGTGCTCTCCACTGTTTTGCTCCGAGGAGCCTAAACGTGTTTGACAAAGGTAAACGGTTGGGAATTTATTTTCTTCTAACTTGTAGCCTGGTTGCAGTTTTCCACACAGTCTGCAGGGGTCAGTGTGTATCCAAGCTGCCAGTGTGGCCACCACATGTGGGGTGCTGTTTGTAAAGTTACACAGTCAAAAATTACCACTAATATTTTTTTTATTTAGCCTTTTATTAGAAAAAAAAGAACAGATTTATTTTTCAAAGTCAGTTTTTCCATTATATGATTCATACATTTATAAATGTCATAGTTTATAAACTAAATATTTAATTTGTAAGTTAAATATTTAGTTTATAAACCATGACATTTATAAATGTATGAATCATTTGGTGAAAAACTGACAGAAAAATAAATCTGTTCTTTTTTTTTCTAATTAAAAGGCTAAATAAAACAAAAAGATTGGTGGTAATTTTTGACTGTGTAACTTTACAAATGGCAGCCCATAATCACCTTCTTTCTTGGATTTCCAAAGGCATTCGGTGCAACATTTTGGATGTGTTTATTTTGTTATGAGGGAATTTCTTAGCCTGTACAGAGGCTTCCATTAAATAGGAAACGTTATCCTTCGCTCAGGCACTCACGCACGTAAATTTGCTCGTGTGCACACTATATGCACCATTAATCAATAGAGAGAATGAAATGATCCTATTGTGTGCGAGGCAAGGCGAACTGCTTGTTGAAGAATGAGCGAGTCAAAGCTGTTGGCAAATCATTAATGTAAGGTGTTGGTCTAAACCAAGTTCTCACACTTCCTCTGTGCAAGCTGTTCCCAGGTGACAAAAACCTGGGAACAAACCCTATTTTAGAAGCCAGCATCACACCTCCCATGCATTTTTTTTATACCTGTCACTCATATTCCCCCTTGAATCTTTTCCTCCTTGAAAACATTTGGATGTGGAGAAATATCATCTTGTTTCCCTTTTTTTCTATTAATCTTTCTCCAGCCCTTCCCAGCCTGTGAACTCTTGGTCCATGTTTCTCTCTAAATTGCACTTTCCCCTCTCTTGTTGTCTCTCTGCATTGACTCCCCTTTCTCTAACCCCCTTCACTCTCCATCATCCCATCCCGCCTTTCTCCCCCCACCGTCGCCCTCTCTGCCAGGCCGGCTGCAGATTGGCTATTTCCTGCACGCGCCCAGTAGAGCCCTTATCAGCGGTAAAGTGCTGATTGTTGGTCTGTCTCTCAGGCTGACTGACAGTTGAAGCTGCGCGGCTGAAATGCCTGATTTGGTCAATGTTTGTCTGTGGGGCCTTATCTCCACACCTTATATTAACTGCCTTGACAGTATGTGCAGGCAGTCTCTCTCCATC
>NW_013952800.1:524446-526052 GCF_001266775.1 Austrofundulus limnaeus
CCTTTATTTATCCAGGTAAACTTTGAGAACCACTTCTCATTTACAGACATGACCTGGTATGCACTGAGTGCATTGCAATGTATTCAGCCATAGTAAAGTGATTGTAAATTTTAATCGCTATTAAATTTTTTTAATCTATGCCCACGCAGCACTAAAATTAATCAATATGAGTTAACTAAATTAATTTCACAGCCCTAATTTTTATCAATATATTTTTAATTTTCTTACCAAAAGAAAGCCAGACAAATTTGCAATAGTATATTCAGTGTATGCCTGGATGATTTTAGAACAAGTTGTGATATTACAGTTTGATATTGTGCCGGTGATACTGATTGCAGTCAACCCACATTTTCTTCACTTCTCCCTTTCTCTTTGTCATCTATATCTTCAAGGTTTACTTACCTGTAACCTTGACTGAGAATAAATTTTTGGACAGAGATGGGCTGATCTGGCAGACTGATACATTCAGAAGTCTCAACCTAAACACAGTCTATCTGCTTCACACTCAGTAACACAAATGTCAGATTGAATAAATGGCAACAAACTAAATAGTGCCATGCAATGATGCAGATTTGCAATATCAACAAATGTGGTATTCTTTAACACCAATGTTTAATTTCTGACCTTCTAAAAATATACATACGAATTGAAGACACAATCCTAAAACATATGTGTTGTTTTCTTTATTGTTTACAAAAATTTACATACATCACAGCATTCATTATAAATAAAATGGTTCCAGTAATTTTATGTTAAAAAAGGTAAAGGTGGTGATCATGCAACCCCTGGCAAAAAGTATGGAATCACCAGTCTTGGATGAGCACTCATTCAGACATTTCATTCTGTAAAACAAACTCAGATAAAAAACATGATACAATAATAAGGTCATTCCAAAGAGCAACTTGTTGGATTTCAGGAACACTCAAAGAAATGAAGAGAAAACATTGTGGAAGTCAGTGAATGTTACTTTTATTGAACAAACACAGGGAAAAAAGTATGGAATCACTCAATTCTGATGAAAAAAATATGGAATCACTCAATTCTGAGGAAAAAAGTATGGAATCACTCAATTCTGAGGAAAAAAGTATGGAATCACTCAATTCTGAGGAAAAAAGTATGGAATCATGAAAAACAGATAAACAAAAGACCATTCAAAATACATCACTAGTATTTAGTTGCACCACCTTTGGCTTTTATAACAGCTTGCAGTCTCTGAGGCATGGACTTGATGAGTAACAAACAGTTTTCTTCATCAATTTGGTGCCAACTCTCGGTGACAGCAGTTGCCAGATCAGCTTTGCAGGTCGGAGCCTTCTTGTGGACCATTTTTTTTACTGTTTGTCACTCATCAAGTCCATGCCTCAGAGACTGCAAGCTGTTATAAAAGCCAAAGGTGGTGCAACTAAATACTAGTGATGTATTTTAAATGGTCTTTTGTTTTTCTGTTTTTCATGATTCCATACTTTTTTCCTCAGAATTGAGTAATTCCATATTTTTTTCCCAGAATTGAGTAATTCCATACTTTTTTCCTCAGAATTGAGTAATTCCATATTTTTTTTCTCAGAATTGAGTAATTCCATACTTTTTTCCTCAGAATTGAGTAATT
>NW_013952800.1:531504-533633 GCF_001266775.1 Austrofundulus limnaeus
GTGTGTGTGTGTGTGTGTGTGTGTGTGTGTGTGTTTGTGTGTATACATTTAGTGATTACTTTTGACAAGTTTCATAACAATTTGTCCAATGTTTCATGAGATATTTTGCCAACAGATACACACACGTTCACTAATTCACACAATTCACACGATTCAATTCAATTCAGTTTATTTATATAACGCCAAGTTACAACATAAGTTGTCTCAGGGCACTGTACATAAAAAGAATAATCTAAAGAAGAAACCAGCAGATTGTGTTGAATCACTTCATCACAGTCTCCCATCCTGAGCAAACGGTGGAGAGGAAAAACTCCCTGCTAATCAGGAAGAAACCTCCAGCAGAACCAGGCTCAGGACAGGAGACCATCGGCCTCGACCGGCTGCTTGGGGGACAGGAAAGAGACACAGACAAACACAGAAGACAAACACAACAGATGTGGGCTGTTCACAGTCAGCTGGTCCAGGACTGGTCCAGGTGCACCTTCTTCTGGAAGAGACAAAGAAAAAACATGATAGAAATAATTACAATAAACATGTAAAAAAGAGAGACACAACACAAACAAAAGCAGATTCTTGAGCTATAAATAAAATGAACAGAAAATAAACCTGAAATATATGCATCCTATGAAAAACTAAAGAAATTTATAGATAGTACTTATGTTGTTTTTCTAATTGATTTGCAACTTAATAAGCAAACAAATGTCCTCAAATAGAAAAAAAACTCAAAATCAACTAGAACTCAAACAGTTTTAAACATAATAAACTTCAAACTGAATGTACATTGATTAAATGGGCATGAATAAAGGTAATTAAAACCTTTACAGCTGAAATTCACTGAACAGAAATTTCATTCAAACTGAACTGCATTAAAACAGACAGTAACTTCTGTCTCTGCCTTAATGAAAAGGAATGTTGAGCACATCAACACAAACACACAAAACACCTCTGGAAGCTCCTTATTTGGGAAGTAATTAAACTCCACTTCTTTTCTATTTATTCTTTGGGTATTAACAAGCAGCTGAAAACTGAATGATTCCTCTTCTTTTTATAAGAACAATTGTGTTTTCTTTCAGAGGCAACAGTGCATTTTAAATGGACATCAGGTAAGGCTCAGCTGTGGCCAACAAGTTAAAAACTAGATACTGCATAGCAGTAACATAATGTAAGTAAAGTAAAGCAAAGTAAAGTTTTATTTATATAGCGCCTTTCACATAAATAAATTCACAAGGTGCTGTCCATTCAGGGAAGTGGGGAGAGGTGAGTTAAGACAGGTCATGCAGCAAACACAGTTGTGCTACCTTAACAACAGAAAAACTAAAAACCACACAAGGGAAGATGAGGAAAAAAGCAAAAACATCATATTATATCAACACTGTGACACAGTATGGTGTTTATGAAAAAACTCTGCATAGAGCAAGTTATTAGCCAGAGGAGTAAGTGAGTTTTAAGGGGCCCGAAGAATCTAGTCCCTAAGGCCAGCACAGCCAAAGTTCAGAATATTGATGGTACTGTTCATTTCTGTGGGGCCTCAGCTTTCTCAGGAATCAGATTGTATGGGTGATGGAGGAGAGAGAGGGAGGGAGAGCCGTATCAACATCTTCAGCCTGGAAGGATTTAACCAAGAGATCAAGGCCATTGCCAGGGAGATTCAGACTCTGTAATCAGTTGTTTTGGGAACAAAGGGACAGGCAGACGATAACAATTTTCCCTCTGCCTTAATGTCTGCTGGAAACTCTCAAGGTGGCGAAATCCAATTAGACAAATGGTGTGGACAGATACCGCCAAGCCGATTCAACAGCTTTCTCCAAGATCAATTCCATCTGGCCAGCAAAGTCCAGGGACCACAGCCGGCCCGCGACCCTCCATAGAACCGCTTGCAGACAGAGTCCAGCTCGCTCAAGGCCAATGTCTGAGTGCTGATAGAATACAGTTGGTCAGTCAGCCAGAAAGTGCAAAGCCACCGACGCGGTTTTGTAGAACACCAGGAGACCACCAAGCCAAACTGTAGAATCCAGTGATCGGAGTCCAAATATACAGTGGGTAAAATAAGTATTGAACACGTCACCATTTTTCTCAGTAAATATGTTACTAGAGGTGCTAATGACATGAAATTTTCACCAGATGTCGGT
>NW_013952800.1:534365-536485 GCF_001266775.1 Austrofundulus limnaeus
ATATGGTACTGGCAAACTTCAAATAATTGAAGGAAGGATGAATGGAATAATGTACAGAGACATTCTTGATAAAAATCTGCTTCCATCTACCAGGATGATGAAGATGAAACRTGGCTGGACATTTCAGCAAGACAATGACCCCAACACAAAGCCAAGGAAACTCTCAACTGGCTTCAGAGAAAGAAAATAAAGCTGCTGGAATGGCAGCTGAATGGTCACTGATTGGTGGGCCTGATGGATGGAGCTTCATCAGAGCTAAACAACAAAAGAAATCTGAAGCTGAGTGGAACAGAGTTATAAGCAATAGGTCAGACTCATCTATAGTCCTGCCCAATTTCATGTTGATTGGTGCAGCCATTTTTGTGCTACGGTTGACCACAAATCATTGAACAAAATAAATAAATAAATAAATAAATAAATAAATAAATAAATAAATAAATAAACAAATAAATAAACAGTACGAAAACAATATGACTCCCGCTTACGTTTCGTGTGCGTAAGTCATAATAATTTATTGTCACCTATTAAGATTTTGGAAAAATAAATTCCTATATTTGACAATAACACCTGTATTGGATGGCTGTTATGAGGCACTTTGACTTGGTGTCTTTCCAAAATTATACAGTAAAAAAGATGCAATATTTATTCTAATTATAGTATAAGTACCCTTTTAACATAGTATAGAGATTGTGTTGTTGTCACCTCTCAGGATTCAGAAGAGTAAAAGTCTTAAAATGGTTTGGTTTGGGCTGCAGCATGAGTTTTACAGATGGACAAAAAATACAAATAATAGAGAATAATAACAGAACAGAAACAATAGGGTTCCATGCTCCGCTGGATGCATGGAATTATAATAATTAAGTAATGATACTAGAGTGGGAGATTGATACGTGGATTGGTGCTGCATCTGCTGAACAAAGGAACAGAGGTCAGTGTGTCTTATCAGTATGTTCCTTCTGTCTGTCAAAGTAGATTACATTTTAATGTTTGATGTAAAAGGTACCATCTCCAGGAGTGTGACCAGGAAATCAGATGTACATGTATTTTTAGAAGTTAATTCATCATTAATTATTAGGAGGTTCTCGCTTAGAAGACCTGGTGACGCTGGCTGCCAGAGAGGGTGTTATTGTTATTGCTGTCCTGATAAGAACCAAGACCTTTTCCACTTGGAGGCCTGCTGTGACTGCTGTAGGCTTGATTTGAGTCAGAGATTGAGAATAAAGTTTTTAGAAGACCAACTGGTTTTCTGCTCTTTAGGATTTAAACACTAAATGATAAAAAGGTCATTAATTCTAAGTATTTGTATTTAAATGGCACACAAACACATTTTTGCAGTAAAATATATCTTAATTACACTTAAATAAGGAAGTGTCAAATCATCAAATAAAATCTAACTGTTGTATCAAAGTGATCCAATTAAACAAACATATCACATGTTCTGCTGTCAAAACAGTTAGTAAAAAAGCAGAGGTCTACATTAAAACCGATGTGAGCCACATTTTCAGAAAACAATGAGTCTGAAACCTAACAGCTGTTGTATAGTGTGTATGTGTGTAACCTGACAGACTGCCACACAACAGGGTTCCAAGTGAGTGTGATCTGTATTTGTTCCTACAGCTGCTGTTAGCAGACTGAGGAACTGTCTCTCACTAATAAAGTGAATAAATAAATAAAGCTTAGGAATCCTTGTTTACCTCACTAGTCTCTGCTGATTAGTGTTACTTGACAAAAAACAGGATTCTTGATGTGAGTGTGGATTTGGGTTTACTGTATACAGGTCCTTCTCAAAAAAATAGCATATTTTGATAAAGTTAATTATTTTCTGTAATGTACTGATAAACATTAAACTTTCATATATTTTAGATTCATTGCACACCAACTGAAGTAGTTCAAGCCTTTTATTGTTTTAATATTGATGATTTTGGCAAAAAAGTAAAGAAAAACCAAAAATACCTATCTAAAAAAATTAGCATATCATGAAAAGGTTCTCTAAATGACTTATTAAGCTAATCATCTGAATCAACAAATTAACTCTAAACACCTGYAAAAGATTCCTGAGGCTTTTAAAAACTCCCAGCCTGGTTCATTACTCAAAACCACAATCATGGGTAAGACTGCTG
>NW_013952800.1:537115-539099 GCF_001266775.1 Austrofundulus limnaeus
ATTTTGAACAAACTGAAAAATTTGACCCATCCATCCATCCATCCATCCATCCATCCATCCATCCATCCATCCATCCATCCATCCATCCATCCATCCATCCATTTTCTTCCGCCTATCCGGGGTCGGGTCGCGGGGGCAGCAGCTTCAGAAGGGAGGCCCAGACCTCCCTCTCCCCAGCCACTTCTTCCAGCTCCTCCGGGGGAACTCCAAGGTGTTCCCAAGCCAGCCTAGAGACATAGTCCCTCCAGCGTGTCCTGGGCCTTCCTCGGGGCCTCCTCCCGGTGGGATGTGCCCGGAATACCTCACCAGGGAGGCATTCAGGAGGCATCCTTACCAGATGCCCGAGCCACCTCAACTGGCTCCTCTCRACGTGGAGGAGCAGCGGCTCTACTCTGAGTCCCTCCCGGATGACCGAGCTTCTCACCCTATCTCTAAGGGACAGCCCAGCCACCCTGCGGAGGAAACCCTTTTCGGCCGCTTGTATCCGGGACCTCGTACTTTCGGTCATGACCCAAAGCTCATGACCATAGATGAGGGTAGGAATGTAGATCGACCGGTAAAACGAGAGCTTCGCTTTCTGACTCAGCTCGCTGTTCACCACGACGGACCGGTACAGCGCCCGCTTTACAGCAGACGCTGCGCCAATCCGCCTGTCGATCTCCCGCTCCCTTCTTCCCCCATTCGTGAACAAGATCCCCAGATACTTAAACTCCTCCACTTGAGGCAGGACGACCCCCCTGACCCAGAGAAGGTACTCTACCCTTTTCCGGCTCAAGACCATGGCCTTGGATTTGGAGGCACTGAGCCTCATCCCGGCCGCTTCGCACTCGGCCGCGAACTGCTCCAGTGAGAGCTGCAGATCTTGTTCCGATGAAGCCAACAGGACCACATCATCCACAAAAAGTAGAGATGCGATCCTAAGGCCACCAAACCGGATCCCCTCAACACCTCGGCTGTGCCTAGAAATTCTGTCCATGAAAGTAATGAACAGAATCGGTGACAAAGGGCAACTCTCACCGGAAATGAGCCCGACTTACTGCCGGCAATGTAGACCAGACTCTGACACCAGTCGTACAAGGACCTGACAGTCCATATCAAATGACCTGGTACCCCATACTCCCGGAGAACCCCCCACAAGGCCTCCCTTGAGACACGGTCGAACGCCTTCTCCAAGTCCACAAAACACATGTAGACAGGTTGGGCGAACTCCCATGCACCCTCCAGGACCCTGCTGAGGGTATAGAGCTGGTCCAGTGTTCCACGACCAGGACGAAAACCACACTGCTCTTCCTGAATCCGAGGTTCGACTATCCGACGGACCTCCTCTCCAGGACCCCTGAATAGACCTTACCAGGGAGGCTTAAGAGTGTGACCCCTCTGTAATTGAAGCATACCCTCTGGTCCCCCTTTTTAAACGGGGGACCACCACCCCAGTCTGCCAATCCTGGGGGACTGCCCCCGATGTTCATGCAATATTGCAGAGTTCCGGAAGCCAACACAACTCTACAACATCCAGAGCCTTAAGGAACTCCGGGCGGATCTCATCCACCCCCGGGGCCCTGCCAACAAGGAGCTTTTTGACCACCTCAGCGACCTCGTCCCCAGAAATTGGAGACTCTAACCCAAAGTACCCAGGCTCAGCTTCCTCAACAGAAGGCATGTTGGTGGGACTGAGGAGGTCTTCGAAGTATTCCGCCCACCGGCCCAAAATGTCACGAGTTGAGGTCAGCAGCACACCATCCCCACTATAAACAGTGTTGGTACTGTACTGCTTCTCCCTCCTGAGACGCCGGGTGGTGGACCAGAATCGCCTCGAAGCCGTGCGGAAGTCTTTCTCCTTGGCCTCTCCAAACTCCTCCCACACCCGACCACCCAAGCCGCTACCCATCAGCTGCTTCTGGAGTCCCATAGGCCAAAAAAGGCCCGATAGGACTCCTTCTTCAGCTTGACAGCATCCCTCACCGAAGGTGTCCACCAACGGGTT
>NW_013952800.1:546247-554751 GCF_001266775.1 Austrofundulus limnaeus
GCATTATGAAGAGAGTTAGTGAAGATTTTTGCCACTTTATTTATTCTCACCTCAGAGGCATCTGTAATGACATCCAGTATAGCAGCATTTACCATCTTTGCATAGTTTGTGTTTGGAGCACACAACAATACAATGTCCACCAATTGGAGGGAGACATGTAGGAATTGCTGAGGAAAACGAGAAAAGAATTATTTATGCGGTCAGACAAATATGAGCTTTGAGAGAAACTATGATTGCTTTAACATTTTAATTTAAATAGATTGAAAACAATCTTTATTATAAACTTTGTTTAACATTCAAAAAGAAAAAATAAGTAGGTCCTCTGGATGGGTTCTTCTTTAGTGAAACGTTTCGTCTCTTCTCCAAAAGACTTCTTCAGTCTGATGAGTTTCAGGTGAACTCAGCCTTAAGGCTGGGTTATAGTCGTGCTTTGGGTCGTTGCGCAAGCTCCGCGGAGTGTGCGCGCTCCTGAGCCGCACACTGTGTAAAAACATAGTTGACGTTCATGTTATCGCTGTTCTTCCGTCACCAACAGATGGCAGTACAGTGCCAAACCAGCGAAAAAGTAGTCGGGAAGAGTGTAGAAGAAGAAACGCTTGACGTCACACATAACACAGTAACAATATTTACCTCTTTTTCCATATTATCTGTTTCTCTGTGCTGCACGAACTGAGAGAGCAACACTGGTTTGTTTCCTCCAGGATCACAAACCGGTCGTAAAAAAATTTTCATATCGTCCGGCATATTAACTCAACTTTGTTTAAAGCCGTTGCTATTTCCTTCCGTGAGTTTTGTGCCATCTGGTTGTCTTTATGATCTCTCATGGAGGGATCATACAGATGCTGGTACTTTTGGAGATTTCAGCGAGAGCACCTTCGCGACGAGTGGTGCGTAGCCTTTGTGGAGCTCCAAAATTTCTGAGGTGCACGACCACGCGTAAGGACACAACGCGCGGGGGCGGGGATGCCACAATTGCGTAACTTTTGACGCAAACCCCCTCGCGCCCTGTGAGTCGCGTCAACTATAACCTAAGCTTTATAAGCACTGCCTCCACATGGTGGGCAAACAGGTTAGTCACATGCAAAAGAGGGCCATCGACTAACAATAGGCTTGATTGGCTCTATTGTTCATAGAGGGTCATGTGCCCCATCACCTGACTTATTGGTTTGGATGCTGTGGTTATTAGGTGTTGTGTCATGTGTATGTAGTGAATGCAGGCGGGGCTCAAAGTCCCCTTGTTTTTGCTTTTTCCCTGTTTGTGTTGGTATCATCGGGGCCCTGATTCACACCTTTTGCTCACAGGGGGCGGAGTCATACTTGCAATAACAGCATTGTAGGAGGAGGACAACTGGACACGAAGGCCTCCACCTCTGTTTAATGGTGGACAGTTTTTCTTCACAAAGATGGTTTCCTTTACTCCTCTCTCAAACCAACGTTCCTCTCTGTCAAGGATGAGAACATCTTCATGCCTGAGAGAGTGACTGCTGGCCTGTAGATGAGTGTAAACTGCAGAGTCCTGACCTGTAGATAAGTGTAAACTGCAGAGTCCTGACCTGTAGATAAGTGTAAACTGTAGAGTTCTGGTCTGTAGATGATTGTAAACTGCAGAGTCCTGACCCAACGATGTAGCTCGTCTGTGCTGGCTCATTCTTTTTGAACAGTGGCTGTTTTGTTTCCCCTATGTATAAATGATCACAGTCGTCCTGACACTTAACAGCATACACTATATTACTCTGTTTTTGCCGGGGAACTGGATCTTTGGGGTGAACTAATCTTCGCAATGTGTTTTGGGGGTTGAAAGTCACTGGGACGTCATGTTTAGAGAATAAACAACTAAACAGAGCTAATCAAGCCTCTTGGTAAGCGATGGCCCTCTTTTGTATGTGACTAACCTCTTTGTCCGTGTGGAGGCAGTGCTTATAAAGCTGAGTTCACCTGAAACTCATCAGACTGAAGAAGTCTCTTGGAGGAGAGACGAAATGTTTCACTAAAGAAGAACCTATCTAGAGGACCTCCTGATTTTTTCTTTTGATTTTTTTCTACCTGGATCACTGAGATGCATCAGGACATTTGTTAAATATTGTATCTCTCCTTTGGAATAGGAGGAGCACAACCAGATGTGTAATCAAGCAAACAACATTTTTCAGCTTCAGGGCAGTTTGTGTCATACTGACCTGGTTTTAAAGGAGAAAAAGATTTAGAGTGCTTTGGATGTTGACCTGGTTTTAGCAAAAATCTGAGAGGTCATGAGAGAACGTAATTTCTACAAAAAGCTTACAAACCGAAACTCTGACAAATAAGATATGAGAATTGTCCATTTTAATTGTCCACTAATGAAGGTAGACTGTCTGTTTAGCAAAATTTCTCCTGGGTAACTTAAAAGTTTAATGAAACATTCAGAAATAAGTCACACTTAGTGAGATCACTTGCCAAGGTTTTAAATGAAGACTCAAAGAAGTCTTGTAATTTCAGTCTGTAATGTTTGGATTAAGTCCTGTAATTTTAGGTTGATTCAGTGAATCCATAATTTTTTTGTTTTGTTTTACTGTAAGTGTTATGTTGCATAAAATTTTCTGTTTTCATTTATTGTTTTCAGTGAGTAAGGGATATAATTTAGTAGTTACTTTACATCGTTTGCACAGAAGATGGCAGTGTAGTGCCAGAGGCAATAGGTGTGGTTACCTGGCCTTCAGGTAGAGAGAGGTTTAATTGGTGTCAGCAGCTGTTTGCCTCAGTTTGCCCCTCAGTTTGGCAACCACAGAGATGCTTTTGGTATGTATGGTTCAATTATCTTTTGTATATGAACAGGAGAAATATAAATTTATTTTGTTTTGGTTTTACAKTTTTCTCCTTMAACAAGAYTGTGTGCATAAATATTTGTTACATTAAAATKAATTTAAWATATGCAGTTTAAATTTTCACATGGCTTTAGTAGCAGGTTATCAATTTGAAAAAACAAGTCAAACTTACAATTTTTTCATAGTATAATTTTTTGTTTATTTTAAGCATTTTTTTATTTTTTTTTCTTTAAAAAAATCCCCTTTACTTTCATCAATCCAAGCTTGATATAACTAAAACAGTTTTTGCTAAATAATACATTTGATTTTAGTAAATTTGTGTCTTTTACTTAAAATAGGATGGATGCAATAGGATCCAAAATCAAAGTGACAGCATTTTTCATCTCCGGGAAATTCAAAGTCATAGTCACATGGATGTGCTCAGTATCAAAGTCTTTTGGGCATGGTTTTAGAGAAAAGTGGGCTTGACATTCTTAAAATTAGTGCATTTCTCCATTGGTTAAACAAACAAAAATGTAAACAAAAACATAATGAAACACATGGAAGAAGAAAAATCCAACTTACAGGATCTTCTTGCCGGTACACAGTAAGAGGGCTCAAACAGACAAGCTGCTATAAGCAGAACAGCTATACAGAACTTCATTTTGATTTCTCACCATCAGAAATGAGCTCAGAACTCTTGTTTGGATGAAGATCTTGGAACAGAAACTGCAGTCTGAGCAGTACAGAGGATGCTGGGTCCTTGTGTCTGCACAATAAGATATATTTATAGTCCCAACAGAAACGCCTACATTCTTCACTAGCTTTGTGGAAGCCAATTTTAGAAATTCTTTTAGTTACCAGAAGGTAAAGATCAAATCTTTTCATCTATCTAGGATTTTTTCCTTGTTTAGCTGTGACTATTGTTGTTATTGCAATGTTGTCAACAATCTTTAAAAAAACATGATTCGATCAAAAAAAGTCAGCTCCATGCATGCAATGTAGTTGACCACTTTTAAACAAACCATTGGTAACACCTTAAAGACCTTTCTAAAAGGTTTACATGACACAAACTATAATAATTTAAAGAATTGTGGTGTCTGGGCTCCTAGGAATTCATCCATCCATTTTTATTACTGGTTTTTGTATGTTTGGTTGATGAAGCTGGTGACTGAATAAAAACCTGTGACTCTCTGGAAGACAACAGCTTATGCCTCTGCTTTACTAAGAAAATTAAAAGTAGTTTAGCTCTTTGTTGCTCTTGAATAAAGAAAATTATTAATAGATTTGTAAAACGTGTTATTTAATTAAAATCCATTGAATAGTTAATGAGACATTTTGACCTGCGCATCATTTCCAGCAAAAACTAATTATTGAAGAGTTTTTTTTTATCCTTCTGAGGTCAGAAATTTCCACCAAGTCATGTCCTCAGGTGAGGCCTCAGAGGGAGAATTTGTGGCACCAGACAAAACAAAAGGAAACATTGTCGATCTTTAAATTCTGAGAAAACAATTGAGTTTTCAGGCAGMAATCACAATAGAAAATATGTGATGAGATAAATGATGATGGGTTGAAAAGTTCATCAGTTCAGATAGACGAGTGTGGCAGAGTGTAGGGAGTTGTTGTGTGACCAGTGGGTTGCTGGTTCAAACCCTTAGTTCTTGGGATGAACACTGCACCTGCTTGCCTGTTGATGGTCCTTGGGTTTTGGTGGAGTCGAAGCATAGCAGCCTCACTTCTGTCAGTCTGACTCTGGGCAGCTGTGGCTACAGTGTAGCTTACAACCTTTTGAATGATTATAATGTAAAATGATTTGGAGCCCTTTGGCTTGATAACACATCATGTAAGTTCAAGCTATTTACCATTTGTTTTGCTCAATGTTAAGAAACTGCAATCAATATTTCCTGGTAAAAAAATTAAAAATCCAAGATAAGATTCTGATGGCTCATAAGTGGTACATGCCATCTAATTCACTGGGAGGCAGAACTTGTGTTGTGATACCTTGTTGACAGATTTAGTCGTCACGTAGTTAATTTGGATGAAAGTATTTTCATAACAGTGATCCAGGTCATCACGGACTACTTTATAAACACAGAGTAACACATGGCTGTACACAGAAGGTATGAGGGAAAAAATAACTTTATTTCATTCAACAAAAAAAAAGAAAAAAGAAAAAAACAAATTATAATAGAAACAAACAAATACAACATGTCAAAAATCATGATTACAACATATTTAAATAAAAAGGAGCAGAAAGAAAAATAAAATCTTATAACATCTGCCCTCCTCTTTGGCATGTTGTATTCTGCCAGCTGGGAAGTGTTGGTGGACTCGCAAAGTAATGATTCAGATGGACATGACTGCAGCAAATCTGTTTGTCCAGCTTCAGATGGCTGCAGAGGACATGTCTCCCCGCCTTCTGCCAAACTGACTGATAGCCGCAAGAAGGACACTGGAAGCGGAGGGGACTGCGTGGCCAACAGAAGGACTGGTAAAAAGGTTGAGTTGATGTGCTGTGTAATGGAACTAATACTTTTATGTTTAAGCTAGTAATTCATGACATCCTTTAATGACCTAGGTTTTCATGACATACAGTACATCTGCAGATAGAATGATTAAAGTCAGAACAAGATTTGCTAACAGAAGTCATTCTTAGATATCACTTGTGTTTTATCTTTGTGTTTTCCATTGACTTTGTATGAAATCTTGCTAAGATGACATAATGGTGTTTGCTAATATACTGTATATATGAGGCCTCTCGAGTGAGTGACACAGTGAGTAGTGTGGGGAGACAGTGACAGAGAGAAGCAGAGGCACAGAGACAGGCCAGGTTGTTCTCTGCGTTTCCTGCTAATGCAATAAAACTCAGCTGATCATCTCACGGAGCACCTTCATTCTTGGACCATGTATTTCTGTCTTTGTTAAATAAATATTGCCATAAAAGTTGGCGTTCTCGGCAGAGACTACTAGGAGATCGACAAACCAAGGCCACATTGCAGATGGACTGATATGAATGAGCAAGGACTGGACTGCTCAGGACCTTGTCTCCAGCTGGATGAAAAGAACCTTTTTACGGTAAATTATTTTAACAACAGAGGTACGCTGGTGATGGATGATCTTGAATAAGCAAAGAACATTGAATTTTTATTTTTTTGGCTGTTGAAGAACCTGAGAAGATTTTTGAAACATCATCTGCTGAGAGTGAGTAAAAGCTTCADGATGCCTCCTTACTTTTCCAAAGAGGATTTCTGCCAGCTTCTCCAAAAGGTGACGGTGGTGGAGCTCGAGATTCATCGTCTGGAAGAGATGAATGCTTTGGAGGACTCAACATGTGTTAAAATGGGTGAGAAGGCTGAGATGAGAGATCCACAGGATGGGGAGATGGAAGCCGCTTCTGAGAGTAAAACTGTATGGAACTCTGTTTTTGCCAGACCAAAAAGTCTCTCAGGAAGGATTCAGCTCTTAGATGACATCAAATGGCCAGAATTCCAGAGAAATGCTCATTCTCCTCCAGCAAGGAGAATAAAGCAGCGACAGGCTGTAATCAAAACACCTGATAACAGCAAGAGAAATGCAGCAGTCTTTCTTCAAAACAGATTCACACCACTGGAAGAAGCTGGTGAGTCTGAACAAAGTTCACTATCTAATCTCAGCGAGGGACCTGAGACCAGATCCAACTCAAAGCCAAAGCAAGTCCAAAAAGAGACTTTGAAAAATCAAGAAATGTTGATCATCACAGATAAAATGGTGAATGAGATCAGAGCTTCTGGAACAAGAAAAAAGTCAAAGTTCTGAGTTTTGCTGATAAAGTGTCTGACCTCATAGAGAAGATTCTGCAAATAACAGCTGAGTATCCAACTTTGAATACACTCATCATTCATACAAGAAGTGATGAAGTTATGAACCGACGTTCAGAAATCCTGAAGAAGGATTTTATTCTGCTACTGAATGCAGTTAAAAATCTCAACATGGATGTGTTCCTCAGGGGGCCCGTTCCCACAGCAAGAGGAGGAGCTGAGAGGTTCAGCAGACTGTTGGCTCTTAATGGCTTTTTGGAAAATCTCTGTGTTGACCACTCTGTGAGTTTTGTGGATAACTTTGATCTCTTCTGGGAAAGAAAACATCTCTTCAGGTCTGACGGAATGACTCTGAATCAAACTGGAGCACAACTTCTGACTTCAAACATGAAGTATTTCCTGAACCAAGTTCTGGCTGGAAACAAACAACAGGAAAAACCACAACAGCTGACGTCTGAAGGGCAGCTGGAGAAAACTGAGATATCAGTGGAACACAGCATGCCAGTTACTGATAAGGAGACTGCTTCAGAATCAGAACAAGAGAGAGAGGAGTTATTTCAAGCTGCAGAACCACAAGAACAAATGGATTCATCAGCATCACAAACAGAGGATCTCTTGGACTCTGAGACCCCAACAGGACAGCAAGTGGAATGCCCCCTCCTGGATTTTACTCTTGTAGTGTCCTAAGAGTTGGGGTTTGTCTCAGGAATGCACAGATGTGAGGCCTCTGAGCCATCCAGCTTGTGGAGTTCGACACACATCACCATATTAAGACACAAGAACGCTTGAGGTATACTGTGACAAAATTTATGAGGCCTCTGTTGAACTACACTGTGAAACCTATAAAGAGTCTTGTCCGCCCCTGTTTTTGGCCTTCATTTCTCCATCGTTCTTACTAGGCGAATCATTTGGCTGGGGGCCACAATTTGGTTTTAGGCTGTATTTCTTGAACTGAAAAAATAAAGGTGCTTGCTGTTCAACCAGCCTTGTTCCAGAGTCATCTTTCTTAGAGCAAACCAACAGTTCCACTTCAACCAGAAGACGTGGTTTTTTTTACACCTCATTTAATGGAGTCACGATACAGGGGTACTATGCTCCAGTACACGCCACCATCACACTGAACCGTTTTCTGCACGCCGGCTAAAAGGGTGAGTCATTTTTCACCAGATAGGGGGCACTTTAGTGGGTGATGATGGTGTTTTGGGGTTTGACCAAAAGTTGTGTTCGGGGTTTTAAGTGGATTGTTTGTTGCTCTGATGAGATCTCTGTTTAAATTCTAAATTTTGTGGAACTTTTCTTTTCTTTTCTTTTTCTTTTTGCACTGTTCATTTGTGTAGCCTGCATTGTGTTGGGGGGTTACTCTCAGAGGAAAGACTGTAGAGTGCTGGGTGAACATGCTTAAGAGTGATTTTTTTAACTGTTTTTCACCTCAGCTGTGTTTTTTTCTGTGTGTATATGCAGGCCTTTGTGTGTTGAGACATTGGTTTAGTGCAGGGGAGATTTGGGGTCTAGAGAGAATACAGCTGTTTATTCTTGTTTTTGGTTTATGAAGTTAATACATGCGGAGAGATGATAATCCATGACAGGGAGGTTGTAGGGCTATGATTGATGATTTTACGTTTTGCCTAGCCAGCGTGTGGTTTTTCCATGGCCATACGAAATTCCTGTAATTCACTCAAGAGTAAAATGTATGCATTTAATTTATAGCCCGTTTTAAATTTAGATAAAATGGTAAATGGTACTGAACTTATACAGCGCTTTTCAAGTCTCTCCGGACCCCAAAGCGCTTTACACTAACAGACATTCACCCATTCACACTCGCATTCGCACAATAAATCATAAAAGTTGAAGAAAGGATTGATTTGGATTTTTGCAACTCAGCTGTTCATGTGGGATGTGACTGCAGTTTTTTATTTTTATTTTTATTTTT
>NW_013952800.1:555160-555735 GCF_001266775.1 Austrofundulus limnaeus
AGATAGATGAATGGATAAGTAAAGTGTTAGTATACTTATTGCTATGGTTTATTAGTAATGCATATCACATAATGTCGGTGTGTGGTCTCACGATAAAGTGGGGAGTGTGTTTACTTGAAAGCGGAGCAGTAACTGCTTCTATATAAGACTTGTGTGACAAATTTTGACTGCACTGTGGTTTAAATTTTAGCACAATTCTAGTGAATGTCTGAATGAAATTTGGCTCATCTTGATGGGGCAAATTCGTGTGAATGATACATTGATGTGTGTCTGATGAAAAGAGAGTCCGGGACCTCCCAGTTCTCAAGAGAGTCAGGGTATTTGTGCCTGGGGAACCTGCAGAACCACAGGTGATTCTGCGCCGAATCCAGAGACAGAACCCGGGACTGCAAACGGATGTCTGGAGGGTTGTTCATGTTGAGCGGCAGACTACTGGTCAGTTTCTGCTTCTTGGTGTGGATGACAAGTCTCTAGATGTCTTAGCAGGTCTGTGGAACAGGCCATACTATGAGCTGAGCCGGCTGACCTCAGTGGCAAAGCAATTAGTGAGGCCAAGTAGTGAATCCTATCTTACC
>NW_013952800.1:555920-559561 GCF_001266775.1 Austrofundulus limnaeus
GCTTTGATCCAAGAAACTTGGATTGTAAAATCTATGGTAAGATGCCTGGGATTTCCTGGAGGCTCACTTTTATATGATGTGAGCAGCCAAAGACCCAGAGCAGCAATAGCCCTGACAAGAGGTGTCTCAAAAATTTCAGGAAAAAGTTAGTACTTCCCCATCTCAATTTCCACACCGCATCTTTTAATTTAAGTATTACTTATTTATTGTTTTTATTTTACCAGTATCTGAGCTCCTTTTCAGCAGGTGTCCCGTAGTAATGTTGCATTCCTAACTAGAACATATTACTTTTACCATATCACTGGGTTTGTTAGCAGCCTTACTGCTTCATCTGTACCACTCCAGGTGTTTAACAAGATCATTATTTTTAAAATCATTTTCAGAGTTTAGAAAAACGCCTATATCTAAAATGTACAATTATCATCACATGTATCATTTTCAGACATGTAGTCCCAGCATCCTCCAACTAAAATGATCATTTTTTCTTTCTTTTTTTCTAGGAGACACACCTTCTGTCATTCCTTCCTTATGGAAGCTGGATCTAAACAAGCTGCCCTTCTATTCACCCCTTTATCCAATTTAGATAACCAGCCTTCAATGTCAATGTATATCCAACTATACCACAAAGCTATATTTTACACTGCTCTGACAGATTATGTTACAAACTTTAAAAGCTCACCCCCTCTGCCTGTGTGCACTACTGCAGCCTTTAAATCCTAATATGGGAACCTCCTATCCTCCCAATTTAATACACGGGCATCTAATAAAATTTAGAATGCCCAAAAAATCCCCTACTTATGTTCCCATTACTTTTTTTTCTCGTCCCAGGCGCTTTTATGAGGGGAGAACTCAGTTTCCCTTTCATTATTCATCTATACAGGCTGAAACATTTCCATTTTTTCTTATCACCTATGACTCCAAACATCTCTGTATATTCATTGAATTACACAAAAAATTTTTTTCATTAAATTCAAGCCTCTATAGACTTTATCACTTATTAGGGCACACAACAGCTCTGTGGCCGAAATCCCCACAAGTGAAACATGTCATAGACGCCCGCTGAATTTTTCTCTCAACTTTTCCTAATCGGAGACGTTTTTTTCTTTCCCATTCTCACACGATTTTGCCCCTCTTCCTGTAATGGCTGTGATGTCAACCCTTGAGTTAGTACATTCACAGTTATCTCCAGTCAATTTACTCTGTCCATAAGCTCTTTCATCTGACCATCAGTACACTGTGCTTGTTGTAGACCTGTCACACTCTTTGTTGACTTGCTCCCCAGCCCCATACTTAACTCATAGTCTGTCTGACAGCCTATGGTAACCAGTTGCTTTTTGCCGGCGCTCATAATTATGCCAGACCTATTCATTTTGGAGGGTTTTATTATGTTTTATTTTTCAATAAACCGGCTAACAAGCGTATATTTTTGTCTACCTATTTCGAACAGGCTCGGAAGCTTAAAATGGAAAAATAGCTTTGACACACGGGTTCAATCTGACAATTATATTGGTATATTTTTTTCTTTTTTTTTTTCTGGACAAAGGCTGCTGACTAACCTATAACACCTAGGTGCTGAGAGRGAGAGAGTTCAATATTGCCCTTTTGATCGAACTTGTTTTACACCAAAGATTGTTGACTTTAAAATGTTATCGCACTTGAAGAGATTAATAAATTCAAAGTCCAAGTTTAAGGACTAGTTTCATTTGTAAACTAACAACCAGATTTAACTCAGAACTATAATCAAATTTCCCTGCTGACCTCTTTTTGCTTTTACAACCAACACAATGTGGTGGTAGGTTCAAGTTTTATCACTATCATTTCTTTTCTTTAAATTATGAGGAAGAATAATTAAAGACACCAGAAAGTTACAGGTACTGCTGAATTATTACTATTTCAATTTTCAAACCCTTTCTGAAACCATTCAATGAAATTAAATAGATAAGGTTTATTCAGCCAGAAATGTTTGTCTTAAGCGTGCAACCTCAGCCACTCTCCAGCTACCTGCACTCCCCGTCTCTTTAGGGACACAACATTTTTATTATTCGACTATTTTTCAAGGTGTTTGTCTAACAGCTTAGTCTGCGGACACAGATGTCATTTAAGCTGTTTGTCATTCAGGGCCCTTTCAACAGTCAACCCTCTACCTAAAAACCGCATCCACGTCCAACGTAACAGGCCGCAAATTTTCCTCGACCATACATCACTCATATACACACAAAAAAGGATAGAAAGATAAAGAGTTTGACTCCTGGATTTATTCCAAATGTCGTCGTATCCCACCTTTAAATGAGGATTATTTAACCATACGAAAGTCCCCACCAGGAAATCACAAATTACAGTTCATGGATTTTTCCTTATTATGGGCATTTTAACTGGCCCATGCTCCCCACCATAAATTGGTAATTTTTTACCCCACCTGCTTAGCGCAGTCTTTTATAGAAGACTCACTCAGGCTTTCGGAAAGAGCTCATAAAACGGCCTGACAAAAAGGTAATATTTTTACATGCAACACGCACCAAAAATATATATTTAAACACATATTTCACTACCTAAAGGGCCCAATTTATTGTATGGTTGTAAACCCCCACAGATCGTTATGTCCAAACGCTTATAAACCATCTTTTAACCATCCAACTAATCCACGTTTGTTATGACTACCGGTGAATACCACGCTGCTTTTGCTAAGCCGACACACAGCCTTAACTTAGCAAAGCTAACACTTAGCGGGACTGCTCCAACGCTCAGCCCCAGCCGGCAGAAACACCGATCGCCGCACAGTCCAGTTTGTTTATCAAGATGGAAAGCAAAAAATGATTTTGCTCACCTGTTATCTGGCGCCAAGAACGTACGTCGACCCAACGTTCCCTCCACTAGGCCTAGCAGCCGAACGCACAAAGCAGCTCACTAGTCGACTTACAGTCCAACGTCGGGGTCACCAAAACTGTAAGAAAATTCGTATTCAATAAACTGAAGTCGATATTAGAAACACAATTGTTAAATAAAATGATTTGTAGAAGGAATTAAACCATACAACACCAGAACTCTGGATCTGAGTGAGGTTTATTGTCGCTGAAGCTGATAGGAAACCAACACTGCCGAAAAACCAGGAAGTCCATCTATTTATACAAGTTCTTCAATGCCTGCATTTGCCCCCTACTGACCTACGGCTGAATCACAGGCATTCAGACAAAATCCTCAGCTAATGTCATCCCAACGTTTAATTATGTGTTGTCACAGATATTCCGGACATGTAACTAATCTATTATGTTTTGATTGAACTAGGTATTTTTGTGGCCTAATTATTTCTCTATCACCTTGACACTGTCCACTGTTCATATCTTGTGATATCCTCTGGACGTCATCATCAAGTTGACCTACTTTAACTTATCAGGATGAGGCAGGTTATGATTGGTTGGTCATTATCACATGATGTTAGCTGACAGTATATCATTGCATGGCAGCCAATGACGGGCGGGCCACATCCAACAGACTTCTTGATTGTTTTCATTTTAATGTCTGCCCATTTAATAAATGACTTTATGATCATACCCGCAAGACTATTTGTCTTTTTAACACCCTTTCGCCGTGTTTCTGACCATCTTCCCACGACATTTACTTACTTACTTACTTACTTACTTACT
>NW_013952800.1:560561-561773 GCF_001266775.1 Austrofundulus limnaeus
TTTTGAAACAAAGCTTCGAAGACACTGTGTCTTAGAGCCAGCAGCTGGTTGCTACTTTTCATCACCTATTCTTCATGTGACAGCCTGAACGTTTTTTGCTGTTTTCTGATAAGCTGTTCCATCAGTCAGCTTGAGTGACCATCATCAGACTGTTGCGAGGAGGAGAGACAGGGGGGTGGAGCGAATTTCCCTGGGTGGAATGCCACGGCATAATGTGCACACCTGTGACCGATGGGACGGGTTCTGGACTCCAAGATTCAACTGCGGACGAAGTGATGACCACATCTGGCCGGGGTTTCTGGTGGGGGGAGTGGAGAGCAGATTGAGGAGACGGCTGGCTCACCCCCTCATGGAGAAGAGATGAGTGAAAACACACACACACACACACACACACACACACACACAAAAGTTATATATGCTCTGTGGATGAAGCTTTTCCTTTCTTTTGTCAAGCAAAGCCATAGCTGCTCTGAAATTGTGAACTTTGACAAAATATAATGTTGACCAGAACTACCTGGCATAATTTTGGTCCTATAACCCTTTTTGTTTCTGTGTTTTTGTTTTCTATGAGGAGATGGCCTCTGCACTTCGGCTTGTCTGGGGGCCCTCCCAAATCTGCGGGGTGCAGTGCAGCTGGCTGCCGGATGGATGCTTCGTCCCGGGTTTTGGGGGGGGGGGGTGCAGACGGGCCGGAGGACAGACTGTCCAGTTTTTCACCCTCCTTTATCAAGTTGAGTACACACTACACACTCATATACTCCAGAAACTAAACATAAGGGAATAGGGAGAAATTTTTGTTAAGAAATGAACCACATAAAGTTTTTCTTTTATTTTATTATAAATTTGACAAAAACAGCCTTATGATCACTGCGACAACGGTTTTTTTTCCTTTTGGTCATTTTCATGAGTGGATGTTTTAAACAAATACTTCGTGACATCCTTTAATGACCTAGTTTTTCATGACATCCTGTTAATCTACAGATAGTGGTTTACGTCACATCTTGCGTTCATCTGCAGACAGAATGATTAAAGTCAGAACAAGATCTGCTAACAATAATCATTCTTGCATATCATTTGGTTATCTTTGTGTTTCCCACTGACCTTCCTGAGTTGACAGAATGGTCAACTGCTTGTTTTTTTTTTTATTATTTTAAAGCACAACTGAACAGTTTTAGAGGGATACTGTTCGCATTCCAAGGGCTTGTTGTGTAA
>NW_013952800.1:562773-564207 GCF_001266775.1 Austrofundulus limnaeus
CACCATAATGCATTTATCCTCAGATATCCATTATTTATTTTTTATATTAATCTTTTTGTGTTTTGGTCATTTATTCTTTTTATCATTTATTTTGATGTTTAAACTTTTTGTTTTTATTAAAGTCATTTATTTTTTACGTTTATCTGTTATGTTTTATCGTTTATCAAATGTGTTGTTTTAATGTTACACATTTATACCATTTTTATTAGCTGGTATGCTACTCCAGTGCCACTAAGGTTTTCAGATAACTCTTATTTTTACAAAGGTTGGAGATTTCATCAGTGATATAAAACAATGCGTGCTAAAACTTTCTTACAAGGCCAGAGGACCCCTCATCCTTGGTGGGACTCCCGGCCCCTGGGTAGGGTGGGAGCCCCATTTGAAGGTGGGGTCCCATGGAGAGATTTTGTTTGTGTATGCCAGCCACTGGTTTTCCACTCCACGGGGAGTGTCAGCAAACGCCTGCATAAGCAAACTAAGTCAATCTTATAAACCTTTGAGACTATATTACAGGTTAGAGTTTAGGTGCAATATTTTGTAGAGTTATACAGTTTTATTAGTATATTATGTCATATATTATAGATTTTATGTTATCCTCTCTTAAAACCACATATATTATGCATGCATCACTTTAAAAATAAAAGATAGTTAGCATTAATTGTTAGCATTAATTAGAGAGTAATCTCTAACAGGGAGGATTGAAGTGGCAGGTTCATTAGTTTGCTAGACTATTCGTGTAAGTCAGATTCTTTCTGTAATAAACAGTTTGCCATATTTGGTCCAGGAATGTTCTAGACAGCGAGGACACCAGGTCAAAAGTTTGCTGTCATTAGTGTGTTTTACAAAGTACGTGCTTGTTTACCAGAAAGGAAGCCCAACCCGTGCAGATTGTCGGGAAAAGTGAGGTCTTTTGATTTCTAGGAAATGTTACACAAACAGTCTCCAATGTGTGTGTATTTGAAAAGCCTTCTCAAATCTTGGCTTGGTTTAATCTGATGGCGCAGAATGAAGGTATAAATACTGAGCTCCCCAATTCAGCGGGGCTGGTTCCTGTTGCTTTAAAGTTGAGACTGTCTGAAAGAACCATGCAACTCAATAAAACTCCCTCAGCTGGCTGTCAACCAGAGACTCCTGTGTTTATTAAGAGCAATCCGCTACTACAGTACCAAAACCAGTTTAATGAATTCCTTTGTCAACTCTTGTGCTTTAATTGATTTATGTACCACGAACGTGTCAAAAACTCAGAACAATGTCAACAACATGAAGAGACTAACAGGATTTCTGACCAGCAGCAGAACCTGAATAATTTGACCCTTGTGGTGACTGAAGAGATGATGAGGTCAGATAACTTTTACTTGATGGAGTGTCAGTCGGCCAAAAGTAACTATGAAGCAACAGAACACCAAACACACACACACTCACACACACGCACAC
>NW_013952801.1:0-652 GCF_001266775.1 Austrofundulus limnaeus
GGGTTACCTCTACAACCAAATATTTTGAAAGAAATTATAAATTGACTAATAATAAACCTAACTTAAATATGGAAGAAACAAAAGCTCTAAAAGAACTAACACAAAATAAAAATATTATCATAAAACCAGCAGATAAGGGGAGTGCAATAGTTATTATGGATAGAGAACAATATTTATTTGAAGGATATAAACAATTAAATAACACTTATTATTATTCAAAATTAACCAAACCTATTTACTTAGAAACCATACCCCTGATCACTAAAATAATTAATAACCTATATATAAAAAAATTTATCAACGCTAAACAGCGAAAATATTTAATAGGCTCTGAAGAGCCCAGAGCCAGACGTTTTTACCTGCTACCCAAAATCCACAAGGATCCCAGTACTTGGTCTAGACCTTTTGAAGTCCCTTCGGGGAGACCCATTGTCTCGGACTGTGAAAGTGAAACATATCACACAGCAGAATTTATTGATTATTATTTAACCCCACTCTCGATTAAACACAAAAGTTACATTAAAGATACATATGACTTTGTAAATAAAGTAAAAAATATCCACTTACCAGACAATGTGATCCTCTTCACGATGGATGTTGAGTCCTTGTACACAAATATTCCCATAGACCAAGGAATAGAAGCAATGAAAAC
>NW_013952801.1:1484-2720 GCF_001266775.1 Austrofundulus limnaeus
GGAGGGGCTAGAGTAAAACAGGAAGGGAGGGGCTCACTCATATAAAAGGCAGACGCCATGTGCTCTCTGCTTCAGTTCCACATTCGGCGTTCATATGAGAGGTTATAGAGCGTGTTCTCCCTTGAGAAACAATTATATAGTGTTTAAGCTGAATAAATGAGCTGTTTAAACAAACTAATTGGTCAGAATTACAGATTAAGTGCCAGTACGCCTGAAGAAGGTCCTGGAGACCGAAACGTCGCGAATGTTTGGCACTATATGGAACTGAAAGCACTTTTGGGTGCTCATTCTTTATTAAAAACGGTCCAGATAGCACTTTTTGGTGCTCATTGTTTAAAAACAGCTCACTAAATTATTAAAAATTTTATTAAAAATTAAAAATTAACACACAGCTGCGCTCTCATTTATACCTCATTCACACACACACAATCAGATTCTTCATTCATACTTTGTGTAAAACTAGGATTTGTTCTGACTCGTTCAGTTCACATTGTGTGGAGAACTTCATATTTTGTGTAAAACTAGGATGTGTTCGGACTCATTCAGTTCACATTGTATAGAAAAAAAGTTCATACTTTGTGTAAGCATAGGATTTGTTCGGACTCATTCAGTTCACATTATGTGTAAAGCGTTCCTACTTTGTGCAACTGTTACTTGTTTGGATACATACAGTTCACATTGTATAGGATAAGATCAGTTTAAAAGCTAAGTGAGTTCAGAAGATGATGACGTTTGGACCTTGGCTGAGTGACCACGACGACATTTGTCGTCGGGGCCAATCCCCACCTGTTCAAAACCGGTAAGCCCTACTGGAGAGAGGAGCTTTCTTTTATTGCCCCTTTTAGAGGGTAAAAACCTTAAACTAACCCTAACCTAACCCTAACCCTAACCCTAACCTCACAGGCCCAATGCCTAAGGTTAACCTCAGAGGATTATTTATATATATTTATTTATTTATTTATTTATTTATTTATTTTATCTACCTCCCCAACCACAGGCCCTCAGGTTAACCTCACAGGCCCAATGCCTAAGGTTAACCCCAGAGGATTGTAACGATAATAAACCTTTATCTGGTCTGTAGATGTGTCTCTGGGGGTCGATGGGCCTGCACCTGTAAGGTCTAGGGTAGTGATGGCCATGGCATTGAAGGTCCAGCGCCAAGGCGCTGGGCCTTCCCCTAACCCCAACCCAACCCTAACCCTAACCCTAACCCTAACCCTAACCCTAACCCTAACC
>NW_013952801.1:3720-8955 GCF_001266775.1 Austrofundulus limnaeus
AACCTACTTTGAATGAAGAAACACTCACCTGTTATAAACCTTCATCTGGTCTGAAGATGTGTCTCTGGGGGTCGATGGGCCTGCACCTGTAAGGTCTACGATAGTGATGGCCATGGCATTGAAGGTCCAGCGCCAAGGCGCTGGGCCTTCTCCTAACCCCAACCCTAACCGGTTAGGTTAGGTTAGGGTTAGGTCAGGGTTATGTTAGGTTAGGGTTAGGGTTACGTTAGGTTTAGGGGTTAGGTGTTAGGGTTAGAGTTAGGTTTGGTTAGGGTTAAGTTAGGGTTAGGTTAGGGTTAAGTTAGGGTTAGGTTAGGGTTAAGTTAGGGTTAGGTTAGGGTTAAGTTAGGGTTAGGTTAGGGTTAGGGGATAAGGTTAGGGTTAGGGGTTAGGGTTAGGGTTAGGGGTTAGGGTTGGGGTTAGGTTAGGGTTAGGGTTAGGTTAGGGTTGGGTTGGGTTGGGGTTAGGGTTGGGTTAGGTTAGGTTAGTTTAGGGTTAGGGTTAGGTTAGGGTTAGGTTAGGGTTAGGGTTAGGTTAGGGTTATGTTAGGTTAGGGTTAGGGTTACGTTAGGGTTATGGGTTAGGTGTTAGGTTAGAGTTAAGTTTGGTTAGGTTAGGGTTAAGTTAGGGTTAGGGTTAGGTTAGGGTTAGGGGATAGGGTTAGGTTAGGGTTAGATTTAGGGTTAGGTTAAGGTTAGGGTTAGGTTAGGGTTGGGGTTAGGGGTTAGGGTTATGTTAGGGTTAGGTTGGGGTTAGGTTAGTGTTAGGGTTATGTTAGGTTAGGTTAGGTTAGGGTTAGGTTAGGTTAGGTTAGGTTAGGTTAGGTTAGGGTAGGTTAATGTTAGGTTAGGTTAGGTTAGGTTAAGGTTAGGTTAGGTTAGGTTAGGTTAAGGTTAGGTTAGGTTAGGTTAGGTTAGGTTAGGTTAGGGTTAGGTTAGGTTAGGTTAGGTTAGGTTAGGTTAGGGTTAAGGTTAGGGTAGGGTAATTGGATATGGTAATGGTAATGGTAATTGGGGATGGGTACAATCCAGGTGAGCGGGGGCCTCATAAGTGGGCCCATTGCTCTCCCCAAAATATACTGGGCTTTAATCAAACCTTTTTGTCCCTTGGATGAAGGACACTAGGTTAGAAACCCTCAGTGTTCTTAGCTTCTCGGGATCCATAAAGGGGTCTCCAAGAATTCTTTCCCTTAGACTACTCAGAGCCAAGCATTGGCCTAAGTAGTGCAAAGAGGTCTCTGATTCAATGCCGCAGGCATCACACAGACCATTGTCTTGGAGTCCCATCACCATTTTATGGTGGTTGAGCAGATTGTGCCCAGTTAGGACTCCAACCAGTGTACTTAAAGTATTCCTTGTCAAGGCAAGAACTGAATTTTACAAATCCATGATTTGGGCTTTTTATCAGTTCATGTGCCTGTCTACAATCTGTCAGCTCCTTCCATCGGATTGAGTGTTGATGTCTAATCCATGCCTGTAGGGCAGTTCTACAGATTATTGTTGAAACACCCATAGCAGGCTGTGGTCCTTTAAAGTGGGCCTGACTGCCAGCTCTTGCAAGGTAGTCAGCTCTCTCATTACCATAAATGCCAGTATGTCCTGGTACCCATTTAACAGTGTAGTGATATGCTTGTCGATGTTATGGACAATTGTTAAATCATAAATTCCTCGTAATTTATTAGCATAATAATGGGGCACCACCTGATAATTCAGGAAAATAGTTTATAGATCTTAAGTCAGTCTCAAATACTGAATAGTGAATTCTACCAGTTTAAAGAGCCGAACCCAATAAATTATGCACAGACGAACGAAAGTTTCAAAATATACCCTGTATTATTAAATGATTTAGAGGTAACAATACAAACAGATTATTTAGGCAGACAGAGAACATTATCATCAAAGCCTTGCAGTTTAACAATAAGCGTCACTTTATCACCCTTTAATCATCTCTCGCATCATTCTAACTGAACCACTTAATTAGTCTACACTAAAAAAACTAGAAGAAACTTAAAGATTAATAAAAGAAGTTATTAATTCATCGATATAAGAGGGGACGTGAATCATGCGTGAAATAAACTTGCCAAAGCCTTCTTCAATACAAACTTAATGATCCAGAACCTTTACCACCACTCAGCTGAGCACACCGTCACAGAGAAAGTATATCTGTCCTACCACTCAGATGCTTTTAAGGTTGTCCCGGGGTACCGGAGCTTGATCGAGCTGGTTCAGTGATGTCGCTGATTTCAGAGTGGTCCCTTGTGGGTACAAACTGAACACCTCGAAGCGGCTTGGGCGACTCCAAGCTGGAACCAGGGGTCTGCTTCTGGACACTTGTTGATTGAAAAAGTTCTGATCAAGCTTTCTTCCTGCATAAATCCAGTCCCGCGATATAAAAAAGAATCAATAACTTTGAAGTTACAAAATAAAATGAAATAAAATAAAATGAAAATAAAAATAATATTGTCCCCTAAGGGAAACTGTAGCTAATCCTCCTACTTCACTTCATGTTCTTCTCACATCTTCTTCTTCATCTTCTCTAACTCTGACTGCTTGCTGCTAAACTAGTTTCTATTGTCCTGACTCTGAAACTCATGATTGGCTGAGAATAGTCACAAGACCTGCCTTCCTCTTCACAGTCTCTCGCCACTAAATTGATTAAACACACAGAGGTAGATTGCTTGTGAAGTGATTAAAACAGTACATTGTTTCAAATGATTGAATCACATAGAAAATACAATAATTCTTTTCTCCTTTTTTATCAGAATGAGAAATACAGAAAAACATTTGTTTGTGGTGTAATTATAAAACCAGTCTTTTGGGAGCGCTCTAAACCATAAATGAGATAGTATGTAAATGGTTCCTTTGAAGCTGGTGTATGTGACAAAACTCAGCAAGAAATCCGGCTTCAAAGAGGGTTTTTCTGCAGCAGACCCACTCCTGCTAGACACCATGTCTGCAAAGATCTTGAGTTCTGTGTGAAAAGCGGCCATTTTGAGCACATCAAAGGGGTTCTTACACAGTACTCAATCAACAGGAGGTAGTCACATCTGGTTGCTATCTTACCACCTGTAGATAGTAAACAAGCTTGGAGGTAAATGAATGAGTCATTGTTCTCTCAGTAGACATGGGGACAAAGAATGTGTCGGCTACAGTCTTGAGGTACAACTTTCTTCAGGTTACTGCTACAACAGTAACACTGTTATCTCTCCCCAGTTGGTTGACTGCTTCGGCACACTCCCAAGTCAGTAGTGACGTGAACTGCGGCCCTTGGAGAGCTTTAATAGCAGCTTGGCTATCTGTCAGGATGAATATTTCCTTCTGCATACACTGAAGTTCTTTGAGAGATGCCGCAATTTGATGGATTGCATGNGCATACACTGAAGTTCTTTGAGAGATGCCGCAATTTGATGGATTGCATGTATCTCAGCTTGAGATACCTTTACAAAACCGCCTAGTGGGTAACTATACTCTCTYTTGCTATGGTTGTGCAGAATCAGCACCCCTGCACCTGCTGACCCCTTTATAAGGGATCCGTCTGTAAAGCAGTAGAAATCATTTGGAGACAGGTCCACCATAGAGAAATTACTCCAGGCTGACCTATCTTCAATCTCTGTCTTAAAACTTGGTTCAAAATTGTGTTTTTTGACCATTCTGTCTAACCCCTAACCCTAACCCTAACCTGTTAAAGGTTTTATTTTTTTTAAGATTTTTATTACTTATTTTATTTTTTATTAAAGATTTATCAAAAACTTGAATGTTGTTGATACTTGCTGCTTGACTGTCAGAAATCTAAGCTCTCACTGATTTGATCTTCACTTTCTCTAAGCCATGCGGGTCATGAGTTCCTCCAGAGCTCGCTCCCAATAGATTTCATGAACAAGTAGCACGAAATACAGGTCCTTCTAAAAAAGTTAGCATATTGTGTGATAAAGTTATTTTCTGTAATGTACTGATAAACAAATTTTCTCACACTCATGACCTAGTTGACATCATCATTTACCCAGAACGCTTTGCATGTAAATAAAATAGCCCCGTCCGTGTAATATATTTTTAAACTTTTTGTTTAAAAATTATAAAAACTAATCATCCTACAGTATTTTTACAGTCTTTATTTTACAGTTAAAATATATGTTTATAAAATAAAGTCTAACGTTACAACTAATTGGGGATCCCTTTAAAAATGTTTTTGAATAAGTGTTTTTGGCGTTAACCACTCAGAGGAGTTGGAGTTGAGTAAAGCGAGGTTCTGCATCAAGTTTCTGTATCGTCTTTTCTACTCCTCCACAACACGACTCAGACTGGGGCACACTGGATTAAACAGCACTTTATTAATGAGACAGGGAAATGGGAATGTGGGGATGATGATGATGAACAACAGAATATTTTTATTGTAGAAAGTATAGGGAAGAAAGAAAACAGTTGATTCAAAATCTCAGTAATTTAAAATAAAGTTAGATATTATTGACTTACTCCAGAAAGATTCCAGAAGCAGAAGTTATCATGTCATAATTTTATATTTAAAACAATGTAATTTTTTCAATAGGATTTGAATTATTTTATTTTATTTTCAGACACATTCGGTCCACACTCCTTTCCACTTGGTGGCGGTAATGCACCATTAAGTTGTTTGTCAACCGCCATAAAACAATACAAGAAGAAGAAGAAAATAATTTGTTCAGACTCCAGCTCTTCATTAATCAGTATAAAAAATAACAGTTCAGAAAGTAGATCAGACATATTATTTGAAATACAACAAACACTGTACAGGATTAAAATGATGGGATTAATAGTAATCTGGATACCAGCACACATTGGAATAAAAGGAAATGAAAYGGCAGATAAAGAAGCAAAAAAGGCTACCAAAAATAAAGTAGTTGGAATTGAAATAAAATTCAGTAAAACAGAAATAAAAAGCATTATAAAGATGAAAATGAGACAGAAATGGCAATAACAATGGGAGGAAGAAAGAAAAGTTCGATGGTTGTGTAAAATTCAACGGAAAGTGGGAGAATTTAGGACTACTGGAGGAAACAGTCATATCATGAGGAAAAAAATTGTATAGGTCCTCTGGATGGGTTCTTCTCTAATGAAAAGTTTCGTCTCTCTTCCAAGAGACTTCTTCAGTCTGAGAGTTTCAGGCAAAATACAGGCTTTTGAGTCCTGCCTCTAGGAGTGATCAGGACTCTGTACCACAGAGCAGACAGTGTCCCTACAAACCCAGGAGCCAGGCAGAAAG
>NW_013952801.1:9738-15113 GCF_001266775.1 Austrofundulus limnaeus
GTCTGTATGATGGTTCAGTTGGTTCTGTCTGTATGTTGGTTCTGTCTGTATGATGGTTCTGTCTGTATGATGGTTCTGTTGGTTCTGTCTGTATGATGGTTCTGTTGGTTCTGTCTGTATGATGGTTCTGTCTGTATGATGGTTCTGTTGGTTCTGTCTGTATGATGGTTCTGTCTGTATGATGGGTTCTGTTGGTTCTGTCTGTATGATGGTTCTGATGGTTCTGTCTGCATGATGGTTCTGTCTGTATGATGGTTCTGTCTGCATGATGGTTCTGTCTGTATGATGGTTCTGTCTGCATGATGGTTCTGTCTGTATGATGGTTCTGTCTGTATGATGGGTTCTGTTGGTTCTGTCTGTATGATGGTTCTGTTGGTTCTGTCTGCATGATGGTTCTGTCTGTATGATGGTTCTGTCTGTATGTTGGTTCTGTCTGTATGATGGTTCTGTCTGTATGATGGTTCTGTCTGTATGATGGTTCTGTCTGTATGATGGTTCTGTCTGTATGATGGTTCTGTCTGTATGATGGTTCTGTCTGTATGATGGTTCTGTCTGTATGATGGTTCTGTTCGTTCTGTCTGTATGATGGTTCTGTCTGTATGATGGTTCTTTTTGTACGATGGTTGTGTTTGTACATTGGAACTGTTTGTACGATGGTTGTGTTTGTACGATGGTTGTGTTTGTACAATGGTTCTGTTTGTACGATGGATCTGTTTGTACGATGGTTCTGTTTGTACGATGGATCTGTTTGTACGATGGTTGTGTTTGTATGATGGTTCTGTCTGTAAGATGGTTGTGTTTGTACGATGGTTGTGTTTGTACATTGGAACTGTTTGTACAATGGTTGTGTTTGTACGATGGTTGTGTTTGTACGATGGATCTGTTTGTACGATGGTTCTGTTTGTATGTTGGATCTGTTTGTACGATGGTTGTGTTTGTACAATGGATGTTTGTACAATGGTTCTGTTTGTACGATGGATCTGTTTGTACGATGGTTGTGTTTGTACGATGGATCTGTTTGTACGTTGGATCTGTTTGTACGATGGTTGTGTTTGTACGATGGATCTGTTTGTACGATGGTTCTGTTTGTACGATGGATCTGTTTGTACGATGGATCTGTTTGTACGATGGTTGTGTTTGTACGATGGATCTGTTTGTACGATGGTTCTGTTTGTACAATGGTTGTGTTTGTACGTTGGATCTGTTTGTACGATGGATCTGTTTGTATGATGGTTGTGTTTGTACGATGGATCTGTTTGTACGTTGGATCTCTTTGTACGATGGTTGTGTTTGTACAATGGTTCTGTTTGTACGTTGGATCTGTTTGTACGATGGTTGTGTTTGTACAATGGTTCTGTTTGTATGTTGGATCTGTTTGTACGATGGTTGTGTTTGTACGATGGATCTGTTTGTACAATGGTTCTGTTTGTACGTTGGATCTGTTTGTACGATGGTTCTGTTTGCAGGTGGATGATGGTTCTGAGGTTCTCCAGGACTTTCTTCAGTGGTGTGATGCAGTTGGTGTGCTTCTTAATAAGAAGGTATTTTTTTACAATCCAAGTTTTGTCACTTTTAAATTGATATTTGAAGTTAAAGAATGACTTCAGACTTCGGAATTCCAAGTTTGAGCTGATACCCGTCTGAATGTAAAGGCCTCTATGTAACATAGAAACCAATTTTCAGGGAAGAATTTAAAACCAACCATCCTTGGCCACTGAAACATTTTGTCTTTATAAGTAAGTAAACTTTATTTATATAGCACCTTTCACAGACACAAACATCACAAAGTGCTTAACAGAGAGCAAAATAACTAAAAACAATAAAAAACAGATCACAAATATAATGAAGAATAATTAAAACACAGTAAACAGCACTTTACTAAAAGCCTGTGAATAAAAGTGTCTTAAGATATTTTTAGCCAGAGTCAGCTGAATCTGAGTAATGAAGGGACAGTAGTGTTCCAGAGCCTCGGGGCCACTACCTGAACAGCCTTGTCTCCACTGGTTTTATAATGGGTTTGAGGTACCACCAACAGCATTTGATGTGAAGACCTTGTAAGACCTCATTTTGTAATAACAACACATTATGTAATAACGTAATAAAATCAGGCCTCAAAATGTAATAAACTCACGCTAAAACCACATTTTGTAGTAACTGACGCAAAATGTAATAAAAGTCTTCAACACATTTTGTAATACTCTCAGCCGCATTATGTAACAATGCTATTACATTTTGTGGCATTTGTTATTGAATGTGGTGGTGTAATAATTTAGTGCATTATGTAATAAACAATCAAAAACAACTATTTCTGTTCATCCTAATCAATATACTTGTAATAACTGTCATGTTGCAAATATTGCATAATTAAATCTTTATGACTTTGGTCAATAAACATTGAACTTCTCATCTTTTATTTGCATTTTCAGTCAAATTCTTGTCTATATGGATGTACAGAGCAATCTCAAGGATTTTTTCATGTTTTATGGAATCTTTTAAAAACAGTTTCTAATTTATTCAACATGTCAGAGCCTATAGGACGTTAAAAACAAATATTAACATCAAATATCCACTTCCAGCCCACTCTGTTGTTAGAAACAATTTCTTCAACACTCATTTCCTTCTGATACAGAAGCCGACAGACATGCATCACCCCCCACGTGTGATTAATACAGATTTTTTAATGAAAATTACAGATTTTTAAGGCTCATTATACAGGTAAACATCTGAAGGGGTTGACATGTACAACTAACTTTTAGATATATTTTCAGAGTTGTCTACAAAGTGTAATAATTTCTGTAACAGGGATCAGGACAGTAAATCTAAAAATGCAAATAAAAGATGAGAAGTTCAGTGTTTATTGACCAAAGTTATAAAGATTTAATTATGCAATATTTGCAACATGACAGTTATTACAAGTATATTGATTAGGATGAACAGAAATACTGGTTTTTGATTGTTTATTACATAATGCACCAGATTATTACATCACCACATTTTGTAATAATTGCTGCAAAGTGTAATAAAGTTATTACATAAGTGTTAAAGACTTTTATTACATTTTGTGTCAATTATTATACAATGCAGTTTTAGTGTGAGTTTATTACATTTTGAAGCCTGATTTTATTACATTATTACATAATGCGCTATTATTATAAAATGAGGTCTTACAGACCTCAAAGTCCTGGATGGACAGAGAGGCTTCAGAAGGTCCAATATGTATTTGGGGGCCTGACCATGAAGTGCTCTGAAGGTTAAAAACAAAATTTTGAAATGACTCCTCAAATGCACAGGAACCAGTGCAGAGAGGCTTGCATTTAACTGCAGGTAGTTGTTCAACCGCAGTTTTGGTTTCTGATCGTTAACGAGTTCAGACAGTTTGTAGAACTCAGAGGTTTGAAATGAACAGAACTATCATCAGCATACAGATGGTAGGACACGTTACTGTAACATTTTAAAATACCTCCTAAAGGATACAGGTACAATAAAAAGAGGATTGGACCCAAAACTGAACCTTGGGGTACCCCACAAGACAGCGGTGCAACATCAGAGTAAACCTGATTATACAAAAATATGTTGTATTTGAAAAGTTACTGGATGGTTTGGACATATTTTTCTGAAGGTTTCCCCTTCTACATTTAATGAAATGAATGTTTTTCTGCAGGTGTACGTGAGTAAAGAGGAAACTGTAGCAGATTATGGGATGCTGGCCAAAGACAACATAGCAGAAGGAGAAGTTTTATTCACAATCCCCAGGTCTGCTCTTCTCCACCAAGGAACTACAAAAGTTTCCTCAGTGTTGAGAAAAGGTGACCGTTCTGAAGCCGTTTTCAGGACCGCGTGATTGCATCACTTCCTTACAGCTGATCTTATTTTCCACAGAGAGCTCATCCCTGGAAAGCTCCTCTGGCTGGGTTCCTCTGCTGCTGGCTCTGCTGTATGAATATACTTCTTCACAGTCCCACTGGAAACCATACCTGTCTCTGTGGTCTGACTTCTCAAAGCTAGATCATCCCATGTTCTGGTAGGTCTGATATCCCATCTGAAAAATCTGCTGCCACTTTTGAAAGCTTTTTTATGATTTAATGTTTCACCTTCAGGTCTAAAGAAGAGCGAGACAGACAACTGAGAGGAACAGGTATCCCAGAGGCCGTGGACATGGACCTTTCCAACATCCACCAGGAGTATACAGAAATAGTCCTACCTTTTATGGTCAGACATCCTGACCTATGGAACCCTGAAACACACACACTGGAGCTGTACACACACCTGGTGGCCTTTGTCATGGCCTACAGGTCAGCATGCATGTTTTAAATGGCTTCTATTTGTATTCTTTTGTAACCCTCTCTGTTGTCCTTCCTGTAGCTTCCAGGAGCCAAAGGAAGAAGATGATGAGGAAGATAAGAAGGCCTCCAGTCCTCCATTGATGGTTCCCATGGCAGACATGCTGAACCACGTGTCCAACCACAATGCTAATCTGGAGTTTACTCCTGTAAGAATCTATTTCAGCTCTGATTGTTGCAAATTAAATGTTATTCAGTTCAGTTCAAAAATACTATAATAATCCTGAAGGGAAATTAAATCATTTTTATGACATTAAAAGGACAGTGCACATTCATCAGTGTTCCTGTATCACAGCAATAAAATAGCTCAAGTTGAATCAGTTGTCCTGAGGCAGATAAAAGAAATGACAACATAATTTAAAAGGCACATAAACAAATATAACAATAAAACTGGCAATACAAAATCACATAAGTTTTAAACTATTATATTGGTAACTGTAACTATTACTATAAGCTATAAATTATACAGTTAAACATTTGAAAATAACTGGTTTGTTTCAGTTTCTTTTTAAAATCAGAATAGTCGTCAGTCTCTGATATGTCCTGACATTTTTGTTTCATGAATGTTCCTCTTACTGACACCACCTTTAGTCTAACTGCCATTTTCTGTCTTGTTACAAACCAGGGTCCAAATTTATCAAACTTCTTAGAGTGGATTTTTAGACTTAAGAGCTGAAAATGTCTTAGATTTGCTCCAACTCTCAGACTTAAGTGTAAGTACCAGTTATTAAAATTATTCAGTCTAAGAATCAGTGTTACTCTGAAGAAAAGTTCAGACTGATCCAGAGGACTCTTCAGTGGTTCAGAGTTTCCTCTAGAGGTCTGAGATGAACTGAAGACAGATTACAGCTGTCCTCCTCCCCACCTGACTGTTCTTCTGTTATAAACAGGTTTAATCTGAAATATACAAAAGAAACAAAGGTTAAATAAATAAATAAATTAAAAAAACTGTGCATAATGTTGGACTAAAAGGTGGATATCTGCGTGTAGCTTTTGGAGAAAATATTAAAAATACTCAGCTGGTGAGTGCATGCA
>NW_013952801.1:16133-30475 GCF_001266775.1 Austrofundulus limnaeus
CTTAAGAATTACTCCTACACTTAAAGTGAGACTGACACTTAAGAATTACTCCTACACTTAAAGTGAGACTGACACTTAAGAATTACTCCTACACTTAAAGTGAGACTTACACTTAAGAATTACTCCTACACTTCACTTAAAGTAAGACTGACACTTAAGAATTACTCCTACACTTAAAGTAAGACTGACACTTAAGAATTACTCCTACACTTCACTTAAAGTAAGACTGACACTTAAGAATTACTCCTACACTTCACTTAAAGTCAGACTGAGACACTTGATAACTGACTTTTACTCTCAGCTTTTAACTAAGAATTATTTTACACTTAAGTCCACTCTTAGCAGCATTCTGAAGAGGAATTCTAAGAAGTTTGATAAATACTGGCCCTGATATATTTAGAAATAAAATCATTTATTGGTGGAGGGGCTAGCCCATTTCAAACTTTGAGAAACAGGACACATTGAACATTTGGTAATGATTAAAGTCTGAAATATAATGCTCACTGGTCGTATTACAATAGTAAACTCACTAAGATAAAGGTTATTTGTCCAAAAGTTTAACTGTATTTCATCTTCATTCCCCAGGACAGTCTGAGGATGGTTTCTGTGCGTGGCATCAATAAAGGTGAGGAGGTGTTTAACACCTATGGCCAGGTGGCTAACTGGCAACTTCTTCACATGTACGGCTTCACAGAGTCATATCTAAGCAACAGCAACGACACTGCAGACATCCCTGTTTCCTGCCTCTACAAAGCTGCCAAACAAGGTAATCTCTTTTAGAGAACTGGTAAAGTAATGAATTAAATGTGGAAGATCATATACATGTATAGTATTTATAACAAAGTAGTGTGACAAAAATGAAATGTGCAAATTACATAAAGCAGCAATAAACTTACTCTACAAAAAATATGTATAAAGGACCCAAAGAGAGCCAAGGAGAGGTTTTAAAGGACCCTGGACTTGAGAGATGAGGGAAAATAAAATACTCAGTGTTGTATAAAGTACCTCAAAGTGATAGTTGAGTAAAAGTACAAGTATCTTGTCATAAAAATACTTCGGTAAAAGTTAGTCTTCTCTAAATATATTACTCGAGTAAAAGTCTTAAAGTATCAGAAATTTTTTGTACTTAAGTATCAAAAGTAATTTCTGACAAAATCTACTTAAGTATTAAAAGTAAAAGTACTGAGTAAAAGTGAGCAGTTAGATTTTACAAAATGACATTTATTGGGAGGTGACTTCTCCAAAAACTATATTTTCTAACAGCGTGCAGCTATGATGGGTTGTGTACAAGCTAATAGTGTGTCAGAATGGTATATATTTATACTTCTCATCCAAACACAATTAAATTCACTCTATAGGAGACACAGTTTATCAGGAGAGGATTTATTAAGTAACAACTCAGAATAAAACAGGAGTAACAACTTTCTACTTCTTACCTTTTTAAAAATGTAGTGAGTAGAAAGTACAGATAAATGTGTAAAAATGTAATGAGTAAAAGTAAAAAGTACGCTGAAAAATAATTACTCAAGTAAAGTACAGATAAACAAAAATTCTACTTAAGTACAGTAACAAAGTATTTGTACTTAGTTACTTTACAACTGTGTAAATACTGTAACGTGTAATATTAAGGGTTTAACACCAGCAGAATTAATTTATTAGACGAATTTGTGGAAAACGGTTCGGTTTACATAAAGTTTAACTGTTTAATGTGTGGACCACACAAAGGTTTAAACTTCTTCTGATTCACATCCTGAATGTTTTTGAGTTTTGTGTCTTGTCTCCTGTCAGAAGCTCAGTGTGATTCAGAGCAGGAGCTGGTGGAGGAGCGGTGGGAGGTGCTCTGTCAGATGATGGAGGAGAATGGAACCATGGTCTTCAGTAAACATGGCTGCCTCACTGACTCGGAGCTGCACACTGCACTGAAGGTGATGGAGCATAACCATTGTCAGATTACATGCAGAACAAAGTGAGAACACAGAAACCACCGCTGCCTTCCTCCTTCTTCTTCTCTCAGGTGTTGTGTCTGTCCAAAGAAGAGCTGTCTGAGTTCAAAGACAATGAAGGATGGGAGGAAGATCATGGAGAGGATGACGATTCTCAGGCGTTCTCCATCGAAGCTCTTTCCAAATTAGAGGTTTCATGGAAACGACTGATTCATGAAGCAGCTCGGCTCACGCTGATGTCATACGGAGACGGGGAAACAGAGGAAACACTGGTGGAGCGAGACAGAGAGCTGATGGAAGACGAAGCAGCCTTTGACAGACTGAGCAGCAGGCAGAAGAGGGCGCTGCAGGTCCGCTTTGGACAGAAGATGATTCTGTACAGACTGATGGAGCTGACAAACTCCTGATTTCTGCTGCTTTACAACAATCTGCTCACAGTCAATAAACACACTTCTACCTGAGCTTTCAACCATTTTCATACATTTAGTGAAAAAATAAATATACATATATAAGGTCTGTCTACTTTTTGGTCATTCAAATTTTTTGAAAACAATGAAAATGGAAAACAGACCATCATACATGTCAAGTTGTACAGATTGTCCGTAAATTATAAGGATTTTACGTCATTTTGCAGGTAAACGGACATAAAGAGCAATCACAGATTTTTTCCAAGTCTTTCAGATTTTTTCAAAACCTAATTTTTAAATTAATCCGACATGTCAGAGCCTGCAGGGTATCCTTAACCAAACCCAAGCAGCTACAATAAAACCCACCAGAAATAAAAACTTGATTTGTTGCTGGTTGTTTTTAACGAAGAAAATGCAGCTAAGAGGATTAGAAAAGTCTCTGGTTCAGCTCCGAAAAGAAACGAAACTAAAAACTGCTCCACTGAATGTTTACACCAAAAGATCTCTGATTCGTTCATTTCGCTGTCAATCAAAAAGGGATTCAGGCTCAGACAGATCATCCAATCATCATGCAGAATCTGGGCGTCCGAACCCGCCCACTGCTCCATAGACCCCCAGAGACGCTGAGCGTCTGGGGGCGGGACAAAGCCAGCATTTATCCAATGACTCGTCTCGTTTCGCTGCAGTCTTTGCATCACTAATGAGCTCTGTAGACGCTGAGCGTCTGGGGGCGGGACAAAGCCAGCATTTATCCAATGACTCGTCTCGTTTCGCTGCAGTCTTTGCATCACTAATGAGCTTTGTAGACGCTGAGCGTCTGGGGGCGGGACAAAGCCAGCATTTATCCAATGACTCGTCTCGTTTCGCTGCAGTCTTTGCATCACTAATGAGCTCTGTAGACGCTGAGCGTCTGGGGGCGGGACAAAGCCAGCATTTATCCAATGACTCGTCTCGTTTAGCTGCAGTCTTTGCATCACTAATGAGCTCTGCAGACGCTGAGCGTCCGATGGGCGGGACAAAGCCAGCATTTATCCAATGACTCGTCTCGTTTAGCTGCAGTCTTTGCATCACTAATGAGCTCTGCAGACGCTGAGCGTCCGACTGTTTAAAGTTGTGAAGCTGCAGGAATGAGGAAGAGGAAAGTTGTGTCGTTACTGTGATAAGATGATTCTGAACAAAAGTTGAGCTCGTTGTAGCACGTTTAGTCAATGACATGAACACACAACAGTGTATATTTATCACTTATTTTTTTACATTTTAGGGGAAGCTGAGCTTCCCTTGCAGTCTTAGAGCAATCACCTCTGTCCTCTTCACAGCGGTTTTATAGTAAATACACGGGGGAGAGACAGAAACAGGAGTTTCATAAGTGTGGGAAAAAATAGATTGATAGAAAGGAAATGAGAAAGTACAGGAAGAGGAAGAGGAGAAGCAGTGCTGTTGACTTTATTAGAATTGACTTCCCCAAAGCTACAGAATACACAACGCTAATTCCCCAATGCTACAATGGCTAGTTGTACAGAATTTTAGCAAAACTTATGGATTTTTGAGGCTCTTTATACAGGTAAACGCTGAAAGGGGTTGACATGTATGGACAATCTTTTCATCTTTGCCAAACCAGAAGTTTACCATGGTTGTCATGGCAACTCAAGACACACGCTCTGCTCACTTTAATTTTTTGCTTTATCTCATCAGTTTTCAACATCGTTACGTTGGCTGGATTGTGTTCTACTGCAATCTGCTGCTGTTTCACATGGTTATGGAAAGAAGGGCTGGAGTAAACTGATGTGCATCTATCTTAAACCTTTTCCTAATTACTAGACCCTGTTATTTTATGTCTATGCAGACACACCTGACATGTTTCGATGAGTACTTCTGTCTTCATCAGAGGTGTCACAGCTGATGTTTCTGATGAAGACAGAAGTACTCATCGAAACATGTCAGGTGTGTCTGCATAGACATAAAATAACAGGGTCTAGTAATTAGGAAAAGGTATTAAGATTGATCATATAGACACAATGACTTCATTAGATCAATGTGCATCTAGGTTTCACCTGAAACAGTTCGTGTGCAGTCGTGTCCTCAGACAAGATTTGTTGTGAGGTTAAAGTAGCTCCACTGTGTTTCACACAAAGTGGATGGGAAATATTCTTTGAAAAAACAAAACAAAAAAGTATTTCTGGTACGGTAAAAACAAGAAGAGGGTCTGTTTTTCCATTTTTGGAGTTTAAAAAAAGAAAAACAATTTATTTATTGTTTTCCAGTATCAGTTTTTAAAATAAAAAAAACGTTTGTTTTTCATTGTTTTTAAAAGAAAAATCAAATGACCAAGAAGTACACGGACCACATTTAAACACGACAGAAAAAAACCATTGAGAGTTCATTAATTTATGATAAACATGGAATTTAAAATTGTGTAATTTTGACTGGAAGAAACACCAGTTAGTAAAGATACAGTGAGGTTAGGGGAGCATTTGAAATAATTGAAAATTAGTTTAGTTTTAATATTTAGGATTTTCCAGAAAATGTCAGCCAGATTTTCCAAAACAATTCCTCAAAAAACAAAACAAAAAAACAAAGTTTAACCTGCTTCAGGCGTTCAGTGTCTTCAGTTATTTTGGTCTTGGTTTGATCTAAAATCCAGACGCTCTGCAGCTGGACACACTGTGTGTCTTCAGACTTTTCTTTGAGTTAAAAAATGGTTTTATAACCATTTGAGTTTTTTTATGATTTTTCACTCATTACAAAAACGGTGGACAAAATAAAATAAGAAATTATCTTTTGTCAGAACTTCCTGTACATTCATCTGTGGCATCTCCTCAGTGCCTGACATGCAGCCCCAAATCATCAAGGACTGTAAATTTGGTTTTCTTCAAGCGTGGGCGCATGCGTCTGAAACTAATTTAGTTTATTTTGTGGCTGCCCTGGCACTTTGACTCTGTGAAGCTAACTAAAAGTCCACTAACCATGTTTAAACAGTTAAATGTTGTGGAAATGAAGTGCCGTGGCTTTACCTGGTCCTGGATGTAACCGACAGCACCTGTCAGGAAACCCCTCCTCCCACAGACAAAGCTGCTCTCTGCAGCCACACCTGTCCCACAGGTAACTAACCACCGGTTTTCAGTTGGAGCAAAAAGTCTTCTGAGGGTTTCTTGTCGCTCCTCATCTTGTTCCCCTTCAAAAACATAAATAAATAAAAATAACAACTCTTAAAGAGTAACTTACCCCAAAATTAACTTTTTTAGCTGATAAACTGTCTAGAATGTGTCTAAAATGTTATATAGCACTGTTTCTGTGCTAATTTTGATGTTTTTGTGCCCATGTGGTGTGTGTGTGTCTGTGTGTGTCAGGTAGATGGGTTTGTGTGTCCCTGCTGCAGATGTTTGTGTTTTGTATTGTGTTTAGTCTTTGATGAAGTTTAAAAGCAGCTCAGCCCTCTGAAGAAATGACACCAGGATGCAGTTGAATGCTTTATTTTCTTTCTGTATGCAGACTGCAGTTAAGTAGCAAGAACTAAAGAACTACAAAATACAACACACGGACCAATACATTTACAAAACATTCAAAATGTTACAAAATGGGCTGTATTGGTCCTTCTATTGTTGTTTTCCAATTTGGATCTTTATACAAGTTATGATGTCACCATCACTTTGCACAATTGTACAAGTGCCAGGGAGAGACGTTCAGAACCAGTTTCAAATGGACAAACCATCAGAAAACAGTCTCTACCACCACACCTGAGACTTAACCACAACTTTCAGTCCCAATCAAAAACAAGACAAATAAAGAAAGTCAAAGTAGCAGGCAGTATTTCTCTGCAGCCTCTGAAACACAAACAGGATTGTTGAGGGAAGGAAACAAACTAAGGACTTTGGTAGTGAGTGAAAATACAGACACATTTTAGCTGAAACATGAAATGCATCCATTTCCTGACTTCCCTGCTCTCCTCTTATTAATATTTACAACAAAAACTCCAAAATAACTATTCAACAGTAAATCCCGTCACTCTCCATGTCAAGCCAACGGAGAAAAACCCAAAGAAAACCAACTCTCCATGGTTGAGCAGTTCTGTCTACTGTAACTGTGGGAACCAGTCCACCCAGTGGCAGCAGTACAGTGGGAGGTGTGTGTGGTGGTGGCAGGCTGGCTCAAGGCCACGGCGTCTCTCTACAAGCTGGCTCACAGGTTAACTGGCTCCAGTTCCTTCCATCACCTGCTGAGCCTGCTTCTGGCCCATGCAGCACTGGGCTACGGACTGGAACAGCCTGGAGACACACGAAACCATCAACAAGCTGCAGCTGACGTCACCTGAACGCCTCCGACACAACACAAGCTTACTTTTCAATCTCAGGGGCACAGTGCACAAAGTCATGACTCCAGAACTTGAAGGCAGGATTCTTGATCAGCTCAATGAAGGTGATGAGAAGCCCCCAGGGGTGAGGCCGGTTCACTATCAGCCTCTCCAGCAGGACTCTGGAAGAGCAGGAAAAGGGTTGGTGTTGTTGAGGCCCACGGGCTCACAGAGCTCAGATCAGACAGGCTCACCTGGTGATCTGCTCCTGGATGGCCTCGGTGTTGGCCTCAGCAAACAGGTACAGCATGGTGCAGCTGAAGTAGTGAGTGTGGCTGTTTGGGTACCGCAGCTGATTGGCGATGGCATTCAGGAACAAGTATCGCCCTACAAACACAAAGACAGGATCCTGATCCACTTGGTACACATTTTACCATCTACAACCAGGTTCTGGGTTTACAGTACTGTCATACCCTCAGTGTCCAGGTCCACAGCCAGGTTCTGGAAGATGTCCATGTGTGCAGAGTGAGTGATGGTGCTCATGGAAGGGGTGCTGCCCTTGTTGTGGATGTGAGCGATGGCCTGTGTGCCTACGTACAACACTAGAGCGTTGATCAGCTGGATGTTGTAACGGTTTCCTGGTTCATTTGACACCTGACAGAGAAAATTCATGTGACATCATGTCTGCCGTCATACACACACAAGCTGCAAGTGTGCGCAAAACTTTGTCCATATTCTGTTCATGTCGAAAAAAAAAAAAAAACAGTTTTGCAACTGCAGTGTTTCCATTAACCGTCTGAGGTCGACGCCTGAAGGTTAATGAAAACACTGCAGTAATAAATGTTCTTAAAGTCACGTGAATACGTTTGTTCTCATGATAAGTCATTACAAACATGGCAGCGATGGATGTAAACACATAGCATGTTGCTACCACGACACTAGCGCTCATCATCAGAGGAGACGTCGGCGTCTTTTATCGAGGCTTTCCAGAGACAAGTCCCTACTTGGGAGCGGCTACGTATGCTGTGTTTTTGGGAAACTGTAGTCGCTGAGTTTACTACTTTATACTACTTCTGTGATATTACTACTACTTCTACTTCCTGTTATCTTCTTCATCGTCTTTTTCACCAGTAGAAACAGACGGTTGTTGATCACGTGACTCCTGTGATGTGAAAAAACTGTTTCCATTGCAGTTTTGTGAAAAACACCGATTTTAATACGGCTGAAAAACCACCTCATCCTAGAGCAAAAATATTTTGTTGAAAAACAATTTTTTTCAAAATCGACGTGTTTCCATTGAGCAAATTTATTTTTGAAATTCTAATTTGCGTATTTTCTTGGTGAATGGAAACACAGGTCCAGTCAGCAGTCAGAAGCTGGTCCTACCTGCAGGTTACTGCGCAGCTCAGACAGGAAAGTGACAGGTGAACGTGTCTTCAGGTACGAGTCCAGATCCTTCTTGAACTGAGACGGCATCACGCCGGTGAAGTTGGTCAGGATACGAGGAGCGATGTTGATCTCACTCAGCATGTCCACCTGCAGGAGTCAGAAACACTTGTTAATGTTGTGAAGACTGGGCCGGTGTTCCAACAGAGGCAGGGGGAGGTGTGCACCTTCAGGTTGGGGGTGAAGGGGTCAGGAAGCCTCATGTTGCGTGGGAAGGCACTGAGGATGAGGTTGCGCAGCTGGATGCAGTTGGGTGGAATGACGTCACAGAAGCCATAATGATAATCACACAGGAACTCTGGGAAGTCGTGGAGCAGGACCAGAAGCACCCTCAGCGTGCCCTGAGCAGCACATCAACACAGAGTTGTAGGTTTAACAATTAACCCTAAAAACAAACTGACACAAGGATAGAATCTTAAAAACTGTTGAATTGTTTATGTGAAACTGAACCTTGTAGAGGATTTGCATAGGTTTGATGAGCTCTACATTCCTCAGGAAGGGAGCGAGGTACTTAAAGAGATCAATCAGCAGCTGTGCATACATGGGCCAACCCTGGAAAACAACAAGTCAAACCTGTAAAATACTGGTCCTACACACACACACACGTGTGTTTTCAGAGTGACGGTTCCTGCTACCTTCTGCTGTGGTGTGTGCGCCAACATCCTGGCGATAAAGATGCGATGGGAGATGAGCTCCAGCCAGGCGTACACAAAGCCAGGGGCTTTGGTGGGTCTCAGGATGTGAAACGTATTGCTGCACAGACCAGAGACAAAGCAACACCAACATGGATCAGATTTAAAATCTTTAGTAATCCATTAATGAATGACTAAAATCAGCTTTATAAACTGTCAGCTTCTGCAGTGTGCCTTTGAGTTTTAAATGTTGCCACGCTTTGACAACTTCTGGTATTTTTTGGGCACTTGTTGGGACTTTTGGTCTCCTGTAGCTAAACACAGCCCATGGTGTACACGTGTTGCCACAAACACAAGAGCACCACAAATAAGATTACAGCTGGACAAAAGTTCCTGAACAGTTTATCTGTATCTATTTCTAACGAAGCTTTGAGGCAGAGAAGCTGCCTTGAAGACTTTTAGTAAGCGTATTACTTGAGGACTGGTTTCTGCCCAAGGGCAGATGATGGGATGTCCTACCAGAAGGCAGTGAGCGTCTGGAAGTTGATGGTCTCCAGAACGTGTTCGGGGGCATTGAGCTCCAACAGCAGCATGATGAATATGCGGTGGTACGGCAGCTGCTGGAAGTCTGTTTGACGAACATCATGGTCCTGAATCAGGACACCAACTACAATCCCCAGCACCTGGAAGAAGAACAGGACATTTTAGATGTCAAGCATCCATCAGAAACAGCTGAGAGGATACAAAGCCAGCCACCTTCAGTCATGAGCTGAAAGCTTTCAACATTACAAACAACCTGCTGACAACAAAACAACATCATGTGTCAACCAACTGTTTATAAAGCACGTACCTTTATTCTGAATAAATAAGGTCAATCATTGTCCCTCCCTAAATGTTTGCTGATATAGTCTGTGATCCTTGATACGACATCAGCTTGTAGAACTGTTTGTGTACCTTGTTGAGAAGGTTGATTTTGGTCACCGTGTTGGTGGCCTCTCCAGAATGTTTGACCAGCAGGGCGATGAGCCTCACAAAGGCATCCAGGTTGTGGTAACACTTGGCTCTGATGATGGCTGCACTGGCTGCTGGGTTGTGCTGCTGTTCAGCCTGTGCACGGTAGCTGATCTCCACACACATTTCTGTGCACAGACGGAAGAAGCGTGTGATCAGGTCATCTGTCTTCAAGATCCCCTGCTGATGCATCTAAAGGAAGAAAAGAGGCAGACAGGACAGACATCAGCACTCAAGCTTTTGTCTGGTCAGGATTGGAGGGTTGGAGGCTCACAGCTGACCTGGCCAACGAAGGCAGAGAAAGCTTTGGTGCTGTCCCTTCCAGCAGCAGCTGAGTGATAAAGGTTCACCCACTCCCTCAGGAGGTACTCTGCCTTCTCTCTCAGGCCTGGAGGATCATCATATTCTGAAGCCTGTGAAATCCCAGAGTGCATCATGAAGTTGGGTCCACCGTGAGCTCGGTCAATCATGGCCTCGTAGTTGGAGCGAACAACGTCCATCAGCTGGGGCAGCCTGTGAACCAGGAGTGGAGGCAGCAGCAAACATCGTTCACTCAGTCAATGTGGGCAGAAACCAGAGGCAGGACAACAGAAAGAAATCCATCCATTTTTCATGAGTGTGTATTGTTCTGGTTGGTTACCCCTCTGGTGCATTGGCTCTAGAGTGAGCACAGGTCCTCATCAGGGTCTCAATTGTTTGGAAGAGGTCAGCTTCTGTGACGTGGCTCACGCTGCGTTCGTCCACCAGCAGCAGCTTCACCAACTGCATGGCAAATGCTACGGCCATGTAGTGCAGGCCATTCTCCATAGACTGGGATCAGACAGACACAAAGGCTCAAAGTGCTGATCTGCTGCTGGCTGCCAAACTGTGAGAGAGAAACTGTACCTGTGCCAGGTGAACATCATACTGCTGCATGTTAACAAGGTGGTTCCTTATCAGAAGCTCCACTGCCTCCACATTGTATTTGTATTCATCACGACATTCAATCAGACACCTGTGAAAACACAAACCAGGTTTGACCTGTTTACCTGTCTGACAGGCCACCTAACCACAACAAGAGAAACATGAAGGACGCTCTGATTAGTAACAACTTTCACAAGCCTGCCATACAAAAAGTCTATTAACCTGGTGATCTGCTTATTGCACCACTGTGGTCCATAAGCACGCCCATCCTGCAGGGCTTTCAGCACCAGCAGGTGGCACTCTCTGTAGCGCAGAAGCAGGTCAGCATCAGCTCCACTTGTAGCATCAAGAAGACCTTCCACAGCCTGGAAAATACAGAGCAAAGCAACAACTCCATCAGCACAAGGTTCAGTCTTTGTTGACACATTTCTGAAGCACAAACCCCAGCTGTGCAGTTAGAGAAGCTGCTCCAAGCATGCCTGCAAGGAGAAAAGCTTATCCAGCAAACACTGGAGTCAAAGTGTTGTACCTTCTGCAGGAGGCCGAGTGCAGCGATGCCATCCCTGGAGTTCCTGGCTAAAGCCACAGCTTCCAGCAAACTACGCAGACCCTGGGTCAGAGGGTTCATGGCAAGTGCTGGAGGAATGGCATGAAGATGCTGCTCCAAGTCTGCTATGCACTTATCATAGATCTGAGCCACATCATCAGTGGCCCATGCTTGGTTCTAAAACAGAAATAAAGACACACTTAAAAACAGTCAAACAAACAAACTGTTCATTTCAATGTTGGTGGTTCCCCCCAATAAAATTCAATTCTAATAAAACACCAATAATCTGAGGTAATGAACATCTTTTTAAGTTATTAAGCATGCAGAAACCTTTAAAGTTCCCCTTTCTGACACCAGTTCAGTTCTTACGTTTTGTTTTGGGATGGTCACAGGAGATAAATTCACCTTCATGGGCTGAGCCAAAAAGCCAGTGGGTTGAGACAGATCATTGCTTGGTAAGAAACCTGGGATGTTCCTGGCAAACTCCTCATAAACAGCCAGCTGTTTGGGGTCCACCCCTCCAACCTGCAACATGGACAAGCATTTCTTACTCAACAGGTGTGAACACCTGGACAGAGAACCAGCACAAGAGTTGTGGTTCAGGGAGAAAACCTAGGAAAAGGAACAAATGAAAGCTGTTCCAGTGATCCTACCTTGAGTCTGATCTGTTCAGGCATTCGTTCAGCTTGGTATGTCAGAACAACAGGGTCACAGTAGCGGCGGCCCTCTTGGCGAGCGTGCTTTCTCAGTTCAAACTCCTGAAAACAAAGAAAAGAACAGCCTCAGTGTGTGCCCTGGAGTTGTGACGAGCTGTTGGTTTACTTTGTTTCTACAGGTAGCAGAAAGAAAACACACAAAGCAAGCCTTCAGTGCCATCAGCCAAGCTTTGACTCAACGTGCATCAGCATTCAAACAGGTCAAATGTTAATGTTATGATGTCACCAGCTGGGTTGTTTGATCAATGATGTGACTGTAAACAGCAGCTGGGACTCATTAAATCCAGCTGTTAAGACACTAAAACAACAACTGCAGTCTGCTAACAGTCTTGTCTGTGGTGCTGTGGTAGGACAGCTGACTTGGGTCCACGTCACTGGTTTGAGTCCTCACCATGACCACATATCACAGGGATTAGGCGTCTTAGCCTGTTAGCTTCAGCCCAGATGCTATCGCCATATATATATGTATTAGCTCAGTGCTACACATTCTCCTCTCATCACTGAGGTCCTCCATCCTGACAGAGAGGGGAACACAAAAATGACTCAGCTGTACCTGAGAATATGGATGGAGGACCTCAGGTTAGCTCAGTGCTTCCCAAACATTTTCTGATGGGCCCCCCTTTAGTTTATAAAAATAATTTCATGCCCCACCAACACAACCACCACTCACACGTTTGTTTCTGGACCCGTGGGGACCTTCCATTGACTTCCATTCATGTTTTTTAGACTTTATATCCTAACCCTGACCATATACTCTAAAATTAACCTCAGAAACTTACCTGAGCCTAAAACTAACCTAAACCTTGGTCCTAAACCTGAGCCTAAAACTAACCTAAACCTTGGTCCTAAACCTGAGCCTAAAACTAACCTAAACCTTGGTCCTAAACCTAACCCCACACCTGGAACATGCATTCCCCACGATTCACTTCGGTCCCTACCTGGCTGCTTTTTTTTTTTTTTGGTAAAATTGTCCCCACATTGTAGGAAAAACCTGTCCCCCCCTCTGTCCATGTTAAAATATATTTTTAAAAATTTACAAAACTAACCATCCTACAGTATTTTTACGGTCTTTATTTTACAGTTAAAATAAATGTTTGTCAAATAAATTGAAATGTTACAACTAATCCTGGATCCTTTAAGACAGGGTGTTATCATGATTCCATCAACTGTATGAATCCCAGTCAACACAAAGCTCTGTCCCAGTAAAAATCTCACCGTGGCTAGTCTCTTGTCCATTTCAGGGCCAGCCTTCTCCACAGCTGTTTTCTGAATGAAACAGCAAGCTAACTCACAGTTGTCCTGGGCAATTCTGGCAGCAGCCTCTTCCATCATCTCTCTCTGCTGGGGGGTCGGTGCCTATGAAAAAAAGAAAGTATAAATAACGCATAAAGGAAATTTGATAAGACACCTAGGCCTGAAATGACTGATTTGTTTTAACAATTTAAACATCCAGTAATCAGTGACATAAGGCTACATGTTCAGTTTACCCTGAGTGCAGCAGCAAAGCTGTTCTTCAAATTGGTGGCGATGCTCATCAACAGAGGCTCACGACATGTGATCATGGCCATACCAGCAGTCAGATTCCTCATCATGTGATGTGCAGCTACACGCATGCGGGACTCCTCAGAATCCAGGGCGAAATCTTTCCTGATGATTTGTTCACAGGTTGTCATTGCAATCTTGATGGAACGATCCACCACAGGATGCACGAGCTCCTGGACCGCCCTCTCCACTGACTGACGCACGCATTGCTTCAGCTGAGGATGAGCCTGCAGCAGAGGGACCTAACAGAAAGATGGACACATGATTAAAGTCAAATCAAACATTGTTCATATAGAAACACATCAAAATAAGACAAATGTACAAAACGTCAGAGGAAATAAAAAACATGTACAACAGGTTGCCTTCAGGCCACGGCCTCCCTTGAAAAAGACATCTGCCACCTCAACAGGATTTGACTGATTAAATAAAGGTAAATACATAATATAAAATAAAAAAACAAGCATGCTGCACAGCAATATTATTTGTGATGATCTCATACTTTTAAGTATATACTCATAGTAATGGTACTGAAATATATTTAACCATGAAACCTGATGAATCCAACCAGTTATTAAACTACAAGCATGTCTTCCAGACATAAAAACATGGATGACTCTTAACTTTCTGCTTCTAAACTCAGATAAGACAGAGGTTCTGGTTCTTGGACCTGAACATCTTAGGGATCAACTTTGTAGCCTTTCAGCTCCTCTGGATGACATTAATCTGGCCTCCAGTCATGGAGGTATAAATAACAGCTGGAGCTCAGAAACCAGGTGACCATGTGATCAGCTGCAGAAGCTAATGGCTGACATAAATCAGTCAAGAGTCTGGATTTACCATCACTGTACATGTTGGCAGAGCAGAAAGAAGGACTGACGATGTAGAAAAAATAAAAACTATTAATAAT
>NW_013952801.1:31744-40132 GCF_001266775.1 Austrofundulus limnaeus
GTCTACTTTTAAGATTAGACTGAAGACTTTCCTTTTTCATAAATCCTATAGTTAGACTTAGGTTTCCTGAATTATTCCCTGAGATGATGTTTGTTGTGACTTTGCACCATATAAACAAACTGTATTGAAGCATATTTGACTTTTTTGCACAGGTGTTGTTCAGCTAAACACAACATGTTTGCAGTGGAGAACAGCTTGTTGTTGTATCCACAGATGTTACACTTACATTAACATTTATGTTGATGTGTGGTGCCAGGCCAGCCAGGGAGTACACATTGATGTCATGGTAACTGAACTGTGGTGTTGGGGGTCCGGTGGTAGTGCACGTGGTGGTGGTTGCAGCTGGAGTTGAGGTTGGGGCTGCAAATGGAACAAAGTCTCCTGTTGGTCACAAAATGCTAATTTAACAACAGTTAATTAGGATCACAGTAAAGTAACACACTGTTACCACATTGTTCTAAAAGATAAAGCAAAGTTAAAATGAAAATAATAATTGATAGTTAAATTTCATATGATCACAGTAGTTTGAGGACAAAAGGACACGTGTTCACTTTTATAAAGTAACAGTCTTATTTTAGCTTGTATGAATCTTTGAAAAGCAACAACCTGTAGTAGAAACTGGCAGCAACTCCTCTGGAGGTTTGGTTTCTTTCTTTGGTGCTGACAGCTGCTCGTCCAGGTTCTTCAGCTTGTCTTTGTCTTTCAGCAGGTTTCCTGGCTTCAGCTCGTTGATATCCAGAGATAAGTTCTTACACAGAACTTCAATCTCAAACTTCAGGTTCAACTACAGGAACAAGACCAGAGTATCATCATTACCTCAAACCACAATGATGCTTTTTGATGTGGTTAAAATTTGGACTAACAGAAATGTTACAGTTTATATCTGGTGTTTTTAATAGTTTCATTCAAGTTTTATCACATTACACAGTACTATTATTACTGTCTAGTACTTCAAACTGTCATAATTTCCAGAATTAAGACAAAAGCTGTGACCCTGTTTTTATGACTTGGCATCAACCTTCAGTGACAGATCTGACATGCAAGCAGCTAAAAACAGAAAACCTTCACCTTCAGGTCATGTTCTTGATGTAGCTCAGCAAGAACATTCATGATGGCCATAGTCCAAGGATTCTGAGGTCTGAAAACCTGCAGCGCACACACATACAAACAAAAAACACAAATTGAAATTCAACAAACATCACATTGTCCAAAACGTTCATGGGACAAGTTCTGTCCAGTTTAGTCCAGCTGTTTATGGGGAAAAACAAAACCACCTGCCTTAGGGCCAATAGAGTGGTACAAAGACATATCTGTAGTAAGATTGCTCACCATGCTACGCAGACTAGACTCCAAGACTTTGGCCACAAAGGGAACTACATAAAGAAGCTCCTGCTGGCCTTTCACATACGCTTCCAGCAGCAGAGATTTAAGCTCCAAATCCTGCGAAAATTGTGTGTTAGGCAGCTCTGCAGCAAATTATTTCACAACACAGTCAACAAATGTAAAGTTTATTCTTACTGTATAAAGAATGGGCTTGTTTTTGGCCAGAGTTATCATGCCTAACCAGTGGCCCAGGTTCTTCAGCAGGGAGCGATCAGAGAAGTTAGCAGCTGCCTTGTCTGACGTCAGAAGCACCTGTCAAAAATAGATGTTCAACATTTGAAAAACAGTGTCTAACAGGTCAAACTAACGTAGCTTATTCAGCATCACCAAGATAGACTTGAGATGTTTGGAGAGGACAAGCACTTCAAATGTTTAAACAACAACAGGCATGAACAAGACTTGTATTTTGTGCTAAATTACCAACTTCATCCTGCAAAATTCACCTTGATATTTCTGTAAGTTTCACTGAGAACCATCTTGACAAACTCTGGGTTCTTGAGAGTGTCCAAAAAGTTGGAATAGAGACTGTGGAAGTTAGGTTCAATGCTGACACGTTTCATCACCAGGTACTGAGATACCCATGGCATGAACTCTTCCTTCACAGTCTCCTTTAACTCCTCAACCTGATGAAAAATAAAGGACCGTTTAAAGAAAACATTTCAGAGCATTTAAAGTCATCTGATACAGCTTCCTTTTCACATTACCTTTTGTGTCATGTTGGACTGAGAAAGGTTATTAAAGATGAAAGCTATTTTCTCCTGAACGGTGTCTGGGGGTTCTACAATCCTTTCTGTTTGATCAGTGGCCACCAACAGGGTGTCAATGTTGGTCGTGTTAATGGAAGGCTGGGAGTGTGGAAAAACACATGAAGTGTGGATCAATCATTCTGAGCACAAACAACACTCTTATTAGGGTTGAACTCGTCAAACCTACAGGCATGTCCTTCTTAAAGGTGCTGGGTGTGGGTCTTGTGATGGTGCTGGTTTTGGCTGCTGTGGTTGTGGTGGTGGTGGTGGTGACCAGGGTGCTGGGCTGGCCTGGCTGTGGGGGTTTGAGGCTGGCCGGCTGCTGGGACTGGGTCTGGGCTTGAACCTGGGCCAGAGCCAGGCTTCCAGGTGTGGTGATAGAGCCCTGCATTTTCACTGGAGGGTCCCGGGACTGTTGTCCATACTCTATATACTGCTCAAACACAGGACATTTAAAACTCTTAAGCTAGAAAGACAGAGGAGACACTCTGCATAGTTCAAATAGACAAAATAAGCAGTACTTAACAGACAAAAACTTGCTCACCTCTTGTAAATGGTGAGGAAACTGCAAAAAGTGAGCAATTGAGGCCAGGTGTTGACAATACTGAGGATAATCCTTAAGTCTAAAATAAATAAATAAATAAATAAATAAATAAATAAATAAATAAATAAATAAATAAGTTTAACAAAAATGAATTAATACTTATTTTGGGGGGGAAAAACATTTCAATACCTGTTTTTGAACCTATCTAGGGCAGCAATTCCAAAGTAATACATTTTTGATCCGTAAGGTTTCCGTAAGGCTTCAAGAACATATCGCAGGGCCAGACCCAGGGCCATGTAGGTCACAAGACCCTTTTCAATAATACCACCAAAGAGGCAGGCAGTGATGTGCAGCTCCTTGTCTGGGTACTGGGGGAAAAATCTGTACTCCTCAAACAAGTTTCGAAGCATGCAGTTGAATACTTCTCGTTCCCGCTTGATTGTTGAGTCCTTGAACCTTTGAAGCATCTCCAGTACCTGAACAGGAGCAAAGAAAAAATGAAATAATTGCATTGAAAACTTTTCTAACAAAGAGAAGAGTTAAGCTCGTTAATAAAACTAAATTGTTGACAAATAAAAAGACCCATTAAACCTACTTCATCTACAGACATAGTTGGGTGAGGTGGGTGGTTGTAGATTCGCTGGAAGTAGCTGTTTGCTTCATCATCAATCTCCTTGCTAAAGTGCTGGTTTGCTTCAGGCCACACCTGAGAAAGATCAGCTGGACAAAAAGAAAAAACAGAACATGGCACGTTTAGTCAGATTACCAATACTAGAGGGATGTACGCACAGTTACTGAAATCAGAGAAATCATGTGACTGTTTTAGGTACTAAAATGATAAATTAGGGTTTCATTAAGTTTTGAGAAGTCCATTTAGAGCAAAGCACTAAAAACATCTTTAGTGTCTTTCCACAGAAAGTGCAGTTAGTTAATGACAGCTTGACAGGAGTGTTGAACTATTGGATCCTCTATGAAATCTACCAAGTTCATAATGTCAATGAACCAAACACACACAGACCAGTCGGTCATCTGGAGGGATAAACCCAGCAGCGGAAACTGAAACTGAAAGTTTTTTTTTTTTAAATCACACAAACCCTTACACACAAAACAAACACATCAACGTGGGGGTGTCAGCATAAGCAGACAAGGAATGGAAGACTGATCTGTATTTCCTCTTTGACAAACTGAACCAAAACAATTCAAAGTGACAAGTGTTTAAAAAGCTGATTGTGCCAGATTTAAAAGCCTGGTGTAACATTTTCAAGTGAACGTTAAATTTAGAAATAAAAGATTTGATAGTGAGTACAGAGGAAATACAGTGCAGAGCAGCAGAGGGCTCTCAGTCACACCACCACCACTTACAGGCCTTCATCTTACTCTGCTGAAAGGTAGGCGGGTTCAAGCCCGGTGTGCTTATCTTCCTGGTACCAAATGGATCAGCGCTTACTGTTGGCATTCCCAGACTAAAGCCACTGTTCGATCCAATAGCTGAGCCCAATGGACCTGAAATAAAGACAACAGGGTTTTCATTTTTATTTATTAAAAAGATGTGCTGAACTTCAACCACGTGTGTCCTACGCTTCGACTAAAGCTTCAATAACAGAAGAAATATTAGTTTGATACTAGGGCTGGGTATAAGTCAATTCTTTGACCTTGGATTGATTTCATTTAATGTGGGAATATTGATTCATAGGGCAGGGGATCAATTTTTCCCCACGAAGTTAACCTCAGTCTTGAGCGCGATGAAACAGAAAACGCTTTTTATGTCCCTCCTGGCTTGCTGTACGTGTACATCCAGTTAGCATTTAGTGCAGACGTTGGCTTCTGACAAGTTGTCTGGGACAAAACCAAAGAAAATAAAGAATCACAACCATTACCTGCCAATTCTCTGCAGGACTTAAAGATAACAGAGAGCACGGCAACTTATGGTTGCAAAGATTTATGCTTTGACTCAGTGGAAAACAAAGGCTTGAAGCAGCTCGTCAGGGGCCCGATCCAAACTACTGTAGGTAAACATCTGACTCAGACTAGGGCTGGGTGATAATGGCTAAAAAATTATCATGATTCATTTTTTATAACGTCCAATCTCCATTTATTATCACCATTATTTTATCCTAAAATGTGTGTTAGTGTAAAGTGACTGAAAAATAATTTAACAAATAGTTACAGAAATAAAAAAATAATGGCTGTCATGTCACTTTCACTAATTCAACAAATAGCTGTGGTTCAGAACATTATATTCTTTTTGCAAGGAGTTTAAAATTTACCAAGAAAATAACATTCTTTGTGTAAAACATCTCACATTAATAAAGCTATCCTTTTGTAAAATAAAAGCTTTACAATTTAGTTTCATATTAAATATGTCATAAATGTAAAGCCTACAAACAGCAACAATATGTGCCAACTGAACAGGATCTAAGCTCATTATTTACTTACAGAAGGAACCCTCGCACCTCGTCTTCCTGTTAGCAGGTGACGGCAGGTACGGAGAGCAGCAGTGGTCAAAATACCTCAGAAACTCACCAAAACAAGCAAATGCTATGAGATTCAGCGTTTTATACTGGATTACATTTTGTTTGGTCAATTCCATGATTCCGTCTGCGTTTCCTTAGCTACTTATAAACGGAAGTGGAGAAGGAGAAAGTGGATTCTGATTGGCTGTTGTCACGCACATTTCCGCCATGTTTAATCAAGTAAAGAGGCTCACAGCTGTTTATCGTAATCAACATGAAATTTTTCTTGATCAACAATTACGATAAAATAATTGCCCATCCCTAACTGAAACAGGATGTATAATTGTGTGAAATACATTGTAACAAAACAGTTTCACTTATAATTCCTTCTTAATTTAAAAGCTTTGAAACTTCACCATTTTGTTTGATGTTCAAACTGATTAAACTGTCCAATTTACAAGTTTGTCCTTGAAACCTGTTGTTTATTGTGAAGACTTAGCCTGGCCCTTGCCTTCCTACACTTCCTTCACTGCTCCGTCTGGGATTTCTCCCACAGAGATGGATTTCTTCAGGAGAATTTTTACCTGGGCCAATCAGAAAACAGAAGGCGGAGTTTTGAACAACATTAATTTTCTGCTCAGTGTCTGCTAGTTATTTTAGCATACAGCAGTGGAGGAAGTGAATGAAGCCAGTCTGTGTTGATCAGGCTTCAAATTAAAATCAGTTTGTCTGACAAACAGCAGCTCTCATTTACACTCGTCTCATTCAGCTCGGTACTTCTCTCCTCTCAGTAGGGTTGTTTACAGCACACGTGATTTATGTTAGCTTCTTAGCTTAGCCTCCTTCACAGTGGAGCTGGCACGCAAACGTCACGGCCAACCAATCCAATCATTTTAAACTTAAGCAGAGACCACGCCTCCAGCAAGAATCACTTCTCTATAGCTGAGAGTCCAGTCCCTCGTACGAAGCCAAGTGAAGAACGGGCTGGTTTTTACCAGGCTAGTGAAGAGTTAAAATAAAATTAATTTGTATTCTGCAACACAGTTGAATCACTCTCATTATTTAAGAGCACATCAAATCGAATTTGAATTAATTTACAGAAGTGGTCACAATACCCAGCCCTATTTCATAATTCTGTGTGTATTTTGGTAAAGCTACTGTTTTCTGTTCTATACTTGATCATCTAATATTTACATCACTTGAATGAAACTGGAACTAATTTATTTCACGTTTTACAGAGAAGAGCTACAAATACACTGATAACGGTGTTGGCTTCCTGCCTAAAGGACATTGTGTTTGTGTAAAAGAAAAAAATCAAATATCTTAGTACCAGAGTCCATACCAGGGAGCTGCGAGCTGATATTAATACCCCCGAATGGTGTGCTGGGATTAGGGTTAGGGAGTGGTGGGAAGGCTTTTGCAGGGGACAGGGGGTTACTGAGAGCTGAACTCAGTGAAGTCTGGAAGCTCTGCATGCTCTGAGTGTGAGAGGAAGCTGTTCCCCCCAGGCTCAAGGAGCTCATACCGGTCAGATGGTCCATCTGAAGAAAAGCACAGAGTCTGAAGTTTGTTGTAGAACTGGACAATGTTACAGTCAAACATAAGGCAACACACAAATATTGAACACTCACTGCAAAGTATGAAATTCATTCAAAACTGTAATCAACTGTACAGTTTCAATCTAGTTTAAAATACTTTATTAATCCCAAAGGGAATTTAAAAAGTTTACTCCAGTAGTTTTGCAGATAGTCTGACACATAGTTCTGATGTTCAGGCCCACACTCGATAGCCAGCCAAACGGTCACATGAGCGTGCCTATAAGGATGTAGTCTGCAGGAAGATGAATACATTAGAATCTGAGGGTTTTTTTGTTAAACATTTTGTGAAAGGCCTACACAAAATTTATCTTTCTGCTTCCTGAATGATCAGAAATCACAGACACAGCCTGCTATGTTTCACACAGATGCTAGTTTTCAGAAACAAAGCAAGCATCATGAAACCAATAGAGGCGTGGAGCAGAACTCAGTCTGGTTGACAGTTATCAAAATATGGCGACGGTGTGTACAAATTTTGATGGTATGAGTCACGTGATGTGAAGCACCAAATTTCCATAAGGCTGGACAGAAAACTGGAACAGGAACAAAGACACCCCAGTGTCAGGTGTCTGAGCGAGGTAAAAAGAAAAAGAAAACCTCAGGAGCAAGGCTAGTGCGCAGCCAGACGTGTCCAGTAGGGCTGGGAAAAAACAAAACAATTTAAATCGATTTTGGATCTATTTAATTTAAATCTGAGAAAATGGCATGAGGTGGATTTTCCCCCAGTGCATGTTGTGTGTGATGAAGCTGGGCATGTTTGTGTCCCTCCTGGCTTGTTGTACTGTATGTTTATGTCCGGTTGACATTCAGTGCTAACATTAAGTTGTCTGGAGCAACACAAAAGGAATCACTCACATTACCAGCTGACTCTCTGCAGAACTGAAATATAACAGAGACCATGTGACTTTTGTTCGTAAAGATTTGCACTCAAAAGCAGTAGCAGAAAATGAAGCAGGTTCAAGGGGTTCAGGTGCTCAAACAAAAACTACTGTATGTAAATATATGACTGAAACTGTTCTCCCTGGCATGTAGAAAGTATGAAAGACAACATTCTAACCCAATCGTTTAGTTTTGTTACCAAACTTATTGTTAAAAACTAGGAAACATCTTGATGAATTTCACAGTGATGAAATGTTGTATCATTTTTTTCCACAAGTTTTTAACCTAACCCCTCAAAAGGAGTGAGCAGCAGTTAGGACTGGGTGATATGGCCTAAAATCAATATCACGATATATTCACCAGTTCACCTTGATAACCATAAATGCACGATAACGTTTACTACCCCCCACACACACACGGTATAGTTTAACACAGTCATAACATTATACACTGTGTCCATGTTCTTAGTCAAAGTACACAGTTTAGATTCTGAACAGCTTTTCTGTAGTTTGTTTGTAATTTTACTATTTTTAATATATTTAATAAAAAACATTTTTGGCAAGACTTGAGTCAGATAGTCATACAAATATTTAACCATCTCCATAACTTTTCAGTGCAAACAAACACATTATTATAATTTTATATTTAAAAGAATATACCAAATACAGTATGTCTTTTGTACTGCACAAAATAACTTAAATACATGATTTTATTTTTTTTAGACTGACTGATTTCCCCTATTAAAATAACTATTACTTCAAATTTGATTATTATTTACAGTATATATA
>NW_013952801.1:40922-55553 GCF_001266775.1 Austrofundulus limnaeus
GAAATTATGAGATAAATATGTACAAAATATGAAACCAGATTTTAAAAAAAGTGTTCAAAGTCGTGATTTTTTACCTTAGAAAATTTTCCACTACTAATAAAGTTCATTCATTTTAAGCCAACAAGAACAGAGTCAAAACCTCAGTGAAACAGAGAAGGAATAAAATCTGTACTTTAAAGGCTTTTAATAAAACAGTTTTTGTTGTTCTGGATTAAGTGAGAATCAATCAATCAATCAGTGAGATAATTGTAGAGTAAATTATTTGAAAGGGAGCATTTTATTTTCTCACCCAGCACAGGACTTCAAACAGGTCAGCATGGTGGTTAACGTCTCTGGGGGCAGCTGGGCACTTTTGGGCTGGTCCTTGTCCGGAGCCAGACCCCCCATAATGGACGGGCAGCGCCTCTTAAGGAATGTCACGCAGGCCTGGATAAAAGGCTCCTACAAAAAAAAAAAAAAAAACACAAAACTTCATAAACATTCTTCAGAAAATGTGAATAAACCCCAACTGTCTTAACCCAGAAGACATCTGGTGAGGACTCAGTCCAATTTAGAGACTTACCCCATGCTCTCTGATTTTGTCTGTCAGCCATTTATCAAGTTTGAGGTATTCACGGCGAGAGGCAAGTGCAGCGAGGTCAATGACAAAGGCAAATGGAGTACCATTCAGCAGCATAGAAAGAGACTGACAAAAAAGAAAATATTCACTAATTTGTCACCAGGAAAAACAGATGGAACAAATTCATAAAATTCATTGCTAAACTTTGTCCTTTATCCATTCTGAGACCCCATGTGGGTCTGTTTAGTGATAACTAGTGCTACAGTTATTTGGACTTCATTCATTACTGGTTATAAAGTTGTTTTTAATCATCTAAACTGATCTATATTTTAAAGAGACAAACTGCACAGAAGATAAACCTTTAAGTCCTGGGCCACATCCAGGATGCGAGACAGCTTAGCCTGATCATACTGCTCTCCTCTCATATACCACTCAGCCATTGAATGCATAATTAGCTGACGAATGGAGGGAGACTGGCCCTGTTGAATGCAGGAGGAGATTAACATGTTATAGTATAAGAAGAACAGGTGCTTGGTGATGAACTGGACAAAAACTGTATGAAAGAATCCAAACAAAAATATGAGAACAGACACACACCTGTCCATGCCAGGCATAGTGCAGAATAATGGCAGAGTTGGGATGGTTGCCCAGGAAGATAGGCATTAGGGTAGAGATGAGCTCATGGCGCAGTGTGTGCCAGGATGTGGAGATCTGCAGCAGTGCCAGCACCAACATGTCTGGGCAGTGCTTGATGGGGAAGCTGAAAAGCTGCTTCACCTGGTCGTACTGTCCCACCTCAGAGAGTCTCAGAAGGCTTTCCACCAGGTCGAGACTTTTCCTGTGAAAAGTTAGAAAACCTTAATGATTTGTGTTCGAACTGGCTGACCTCAGAGTCTCAGAAGACTCTCCACTAGGTGGAGACTTTCCCTGTGACATCACAAAAACCTAAATCTGACAATCTGCAGTTTCTTCAGACTTTAAGACATCTTATTTCTTAAGAATATCAACCATCTTATTCAGAATTCCTCAAACAAGGTTCATAAAAAAGGAGAGTCGAGCTCCAGAGCTTCCTTACCATGTGGCAATCTCTCTGTTATCATCTTCTGGTGGGGCTTTGAGGATGTCGATGGCCACAGTGTGACAAGGATAGTCAGCAAAGCAGAACACATCTGGGTTCATCAGGGAGTGCTGAATAAATGACAACTGGAAAAAACAAAGTTTATTTTAGACATTTGAAAAGACTAAAGGTTGAAGACTCTTTAAGGAATGCATATTGTTCACCACCCTCCATGTCAAAGTTTCAGACTCAGATCATCCTTCACTGAGGATTCATAGACATTTTAGTCAAACCTTGTAAATAACTTAAGGCAAGATTTTGGGCCATATTTACAACCTCACCATGTGTACTAGCTGTGACAGCCACCTTGAAATGGATTAACTCCAAAATGTAATCAATTATTTTTTAAAAAGGTTAAAAACCATCACTCATCTTTTACGGGATAAAAATACACAACTAAACCTCAAAGATATTTGACAGTTTCTACAAAAATATCACAACTCCGTGGTAATGCCTCATAGTATTTTTTGTTTTGAAATGTAAACGAAATGCCAACATCTTAATGTGAGTTAGGCACAGGTCAGACAGACTTACCTGTCCTTCAGCATGTTTCCATGGTCGATAGATGAGGTCAACAGGAAAGACTTCCAGGCCCAGCCCTCTCTGGATACTGTACACCACTATGTGAAGGCCTTTACTGTCCCGGATTATAAAGCCTGGGTGGTCCAGTTCATACGTCACCTCTTTGAAGTTCAAGTTGGGATTCTAAGATGTTGTCAATAAAGCAGACAGTCAAACATCAGAACCTTTAGATAATCTGGTACAGTAACTGTTTCTCTAGTAATCTGTGAGGTTTAGAAGCCATTACTTATGTATCAAACTTTTACATGAATCCACTGTAGTTTCCATGCCAGGTAGGGTTGTCAGATAGGAAATAATTACTGTACAGTCAATTTAATGTACTACCTTTTCACCCAAACAGTCATATGTAAGCACAAGAAGGAGTATTATAGTAAGTTATTAGACAAAAATAATGGTAACACAAGAGCAACATGGCAAATGAATAGTCTTTTGAAAAATCATGACGTAAAATCAGGTATTCCACAAAACTTTGTAAAGGATAAAATTGAAATTCATGATCAAAATGAAACTGCAGATGGATTTAATCATTATTTTGTGAATGTTGGCCCAAGTCTTGCATCTAAAATACCAAAACTAGACAGAAATGTGAACCACACTGTTACAGGTCGTGTTAATAGTTTTTCTTTATGAAACTGACAAAGAAGAAATAACGAATATTGTTAAAAATCTTGCAGACAAGAGATCAAAAGACTGGGTTGACATGGACATGTTTGTAAAAGACACAATGAATTATGTGATTGTTTACATACATCTGTAATTAACCATTTTCAACTGCTATATTTCCAAACAACATGAAAATAGCAAATGTGGTGGAAACATATTAAATAACCTCCCTAACTGCTAGGCTATCTTGACATGTTCTGTATCTCTTTTATTACTGCCACATTTGTATAATCTGTTCTCATAATTCTTAAAGACCACATCTGATACCTGCAACCTTGTTCTCATTTCATATTGCATTTGTAACTTGTATTACTGTCATTGGTTATTTGATATCTCTTTAGGATTTGGCACGCTCTTATTTGCTGTCCACGGACTCTGCCCAGAAGTATAAAATGCATTTCCTGTCTGTAGCTAAGGAGTGATGACTTGACAGGGCTGTCTGATTCACTCTCTCCAGTTATCACTTATCTCTGCATATATGCAACTCTATTAAATCATTTGACGACCAAATCACACAGTTTCACTTTGTTTTATTCACGTGTTTCTGCCCTAATGAAATATTTCCATTACAGCAAAGGTAATTCCTCTTTTTAAAAAATGGTGAAAAACGTGTGTTTAACAACTACAGACCAATATTCTTTATGCCACAATTTTCAAAGATTTTGGAGAAATTATTTGCAATAAGATTGGACCAATTCATTGATAAGCAGAATATATTAAGTAACAGTCAGTTTGGGTTTAGACCAAAAAATTCTACATCGATGGCTCTCATTGAATTAATAGAACATATAACAACTGCTGTTGATCAAAAACAGTACTGTGTCAATATTTTTGTTAATTTTAAAAAAGTGTTTGATACTATTAACCATAGTGGTCTTTTTAAAAGTTAAATAAATATGGTGTTAGTGAACCTACATTTACAGTGGGTATCTAGTTATTTGGAAGATAGAAAACAATTTGTACAAATAAATAATGTAAAATCGGAGTTCTTTTTCTAACTTTGTTCGGTGTTTCACTATGGGAAACGCTCCTGCGTGACCATCTACGGAAGCTCCAATGACATTACGTCTGAGAGAGACAGGTTGAGCCGTGCTCAGGGCTCCGCCCCCCCAATATATCACGGTCAACAGACCCCTCCCAACTCATTCTCGCTTTCTTCCCGTGAAAAAATACAACAAGCTCCCTCAGCGCTTTCAGGCTAGCTAGGTTAGCTAGCTAAACAGTTCCCAGGCGTCCCGTTAAGGAGTACGTCGCAGAACGCAGTTTTTCCTACAGCTTTGGACTTGTGCCGAGTAAGACTTTGTGAGAAGTATCTTTAGTTACATTCAGGAGCAGCGACCGCTTTAAGGCAACAATAATAAGTAATGCACTGAACCACCATGGCCTGTATGCACGCTCACCACGCAAGACTCCACTGCTGAAGAAACAGCATGTTGAAGCTCCTTTAAAGTTTGCTGCACAACATTTAAACAAGCCTGTGTAATACTGGGAGAATATAGTCTGGTCAGATGAGACCAACATTGAACTGTTTGGATGCCAGAATACACATCATGTTTGGAGGTCAAATGGCACTGCACATCAGCCCAAAAACACCATACCAACAGTGAAGTTTGGAGGTGGGAACATCATGGTGTGGGCCTGTTTTTCAGCATATGGTACTGGCAAACTTCAAATAATTGAAGGAAGGATGAGTGGAAAAATGTACAGAGACATTCTTGATAAAAATCTGCTTCCATCTACCAGGATGATGAAGATGAAACGTGGCTGGACATTTCAGCAAGACAATGAGCCCAAACACAAAGCCAAGGAAACTCTCAGTTGGTTTCAGAGAAAGAAACTAAAGCTGCTGGAATGGCCCAGCCAATCACCTGACCTGAATCCAACAGAAAATCTATGGAAAGAACTAAAGATCAGAGTTCATAGAAGAGGTCCACGAAACCTTCAAGATTTGAAGACTGTTTGTGTGGAAGAATGGGCCAAAATCACACCTGAGCAATGCATGCCACTAGTTTCTCCATACAGGAGGCGTCTTGAAGCTGTCATTGACAACAAAGGCTTTTGTACAAAGTATTAGATACATTTCAGTAAGTGTGTTCAATACTTTTTCCCTGTGCCATTCCACATTATTACAAATAACTTCATTTCTGGACATTTATGGTTTGATTTCTTTGTATGTATGGATCACTTGGGTTGTTACCAACATCTGGTGAATATTTCATGTCATTAGCTCCTCTAGTAATATATTTACTGAGAAAAATGGTGACGTGTTCAATACTTATTTTACCCGCTGTAGCTAACCTGTCACGACGAGCTCTCTGTCCATCATAGCTACAGAACCCGCCCTCACCAAGGGATCGGAACCTAAAGCCAAGGAGGTTGTATCCCAACCGTGCCCCGCGTCATGCGGAGCCTCCATCTCCGGTAGGGACCCTCACCCAATGTGCATCACATGCATGGGCGCCAAACACGCGCAAGCGTCACTGGAGAACCCACAAGAATGTTCGCACTGCTCCAACATACCGGAGAAAATCCTGGAAAGGAGACTGCGAGTAGCAGTGGCGAACAGCCAGGACCCGAGCCTGTCCGCGACAGCGGCTACAGGTGTCGACCATCAGTCGCAAGCTACGAGCTGGGCAGACATGATGGAGGACGAGTCCTTGGTCCTACCTCCTCTTTTGGAAGAGCTGGCGGACGGCGGAGAACTCGAAGCGGGTCAGGAGGACGTGGATGTTGATGCTAACTCGGATCTCCATGACATGGAGGAGGAGGAGGAAGATTCAACCTTCCCCGCTCCTAAGTCTAGGCCTCCCAGCGGCGCTGGTGCGGCTTCTCCTGCGGATTTTGACCTGTATGAGGTTTGCAGACGGGCGGCTAATAAACTGGGTATCCCGTGGCCTGCAGCTCAGAATGCTGAGGGGACTGAAAGGGATCTGTATGATGGTAAGAGGCTTCCACCGGCTTCTACACCAGCTAAACAGCTTTTACCTGCTGTTCCAGCTTGTATAAAGGAAACGAACCGTTACTGGTCGAGCCCCTTCAGGAGCAAGCTCCCCACTAAGGGCTGCTCCAAGCTGGAAATCCAGGGAATGGATAAGCTGGGGCTGACCAGACCCCCAGCTGTGGAGCCTTCAGTGGCATACCACCTCGCCCTAACCGCAGATCGCTTTCAGCATCCACCAATATTTCCCTCCCATCTAAATCAGACCGCCTCACAGCGTCGATTTATCAGAGAATGTACACATTAGCAGGTCAGTCTGTATGTGCTCTTAATGCTGTCACACTGTTATCTGCATTTCAGGCTGAAATCTTGGAGGAGATGGGCCACCAGCTGGACTCAGGGTCACCTAACCCTATTCTGTGGGATGAAATTTGTGTTGTGAATGATCTCATCTTGCTCTCATCCAGAGGAGCTGTCCAAGGCAGTGGGCGAGTCATGGGGCTCGCTGTCGCCGGTGAAAGGGCCCTGTGGCTGAACCTCTCAGGCCTGGGGGACTCTCAGAAGGCTGAGGTCATGGACACAGCCTATGACCCAACCAAAGTTATTTTTGGCCCTGCTCTGGAAAAGATGAGAGACTAGCACCCTCAGAAAACAAGAGGGTGAGGCTTTTAACCTCTGTCTGCAACGCAAACAGAATCCGCATGTGGTGCAGGGACCCAGATCTGGATTTGCTGCAGCAGCAAGAGGGAGGCAGGCTGCTGCCAGCACACCCAGAGAGGCAGCGGGTCACCCAGCCAAGCAGAACAAAGGAGAAAATCCAAGGCTGTGGGGCAAACACTCCTTTGCTGCAGCGGCAGCTAAGAAGCATCCGTCCCACCCTGGGGAGGGCAAAAAGAATCGGACAGCCTAACACCTCCTTTTTCTCCTCCAGTGAAAAGGAGAAAGCTGGTAGAAGGAACACTCCCTCTCTGCCAGAGTTTTCACACTCCTGCAGCTTCAAGTTCAGCAGGTGTGTTTGTTCAACCCTCTCATGTTCAAAGAGAGGATTTTTTGAGGCAGGAAATACAGTGTCACCAAGCACTAAATGTGCATCACACACACAGCACTCGCTCAGTGTCAAACACTTTTCAGTGCCCCAGTTTGCCTCATTTTGTTCAGGGGCAAATAAAAATAAAGAATGTATTTCTGCAGCCAAGCACGTTGCCGAGGGCAGAATGTACCCCACAAAAAAACAAAAGACAAAAACAAAAAACTATCAAAATCTTTGCCCAGTAGAGGGTGCCCGTGCACTTTCACCAAGATGCACGGGGCCCTGCTGCGGTGCGGGAGTGACGTCATTTTGCAGCGACGCAGAAGGGCCTCTCGCTTCACAGGCCTAAATTAGATCTGCGTATGTTAAACAAACACGCAGATACACGTTCAGAATGCTGATGCACAAAACACTTTGTCGTTCTATCCGTCCAGCGGATTGGTTCATAACAATCAATCTGGCGGATGCTTATTTTTACATCTCTGTTTATCCACCATACAGAAAATCTCAGGTTTGCTTTTCGGGGCACAGCCTACGAGTATCAAATCATCCCGTTCGGGCTTTCTTTAGCACCGCGGGTTTTCAGCAAGTGTGTGGACGCTGCCCTGGCTCTGCTCAGGGCGCGGGGCATCAGAATCCTGTTTTACATAGACGATTACCTTATATGTTCCCGAACACGGGAACAGGCGATAAGCGATTCCCAGGTTGTAATAAAACATTTATCAGACCTGGGATTCAGAATAAACCAGACAAAAAGCTGCTTGATACCCAGACAATGTACAGAATATTTGGATCTCAAAAAAAAAACTCTCTCTCATATCGAGTGACGCTGTCAGAGAGGAGGATCACTTCCTTCTCCCAGTGTGTCGCGGCTTTTCAGCTGGGGAGAACCATGTCATTCAGGCTTTGCCTGTGTCTCCTTGGACTGATGGCCTCAGTAATCACTGTAGTGAATCTGGGGCTTCTGATGATGAGACATTTCCAGCGGTGGGTCGTATCATTAAAACTATGCTCCCGTCGCCATTTACATCGCAGGATGAAAGTTTCACAGGCATGTCTGGCAGCTCTTCAGCCATGGAGGGACCCCCGCGGTATTTACCACAGGGGGGCAGCTGGGTGCAGTAACATCCAGGGCCACCATGACAACAGATGCATCCCTGACAGGATGGGGTGCAACCATGATGGGCAGAGTAGTAAATGGGGTGTGGTCACAGAAAATGTCACGTCTCCACATAAGTGTTGGAGCTTCAGGCAGTTTTTCTAGCACTGAAGCACTTTCTGCCCCATCTAAAGAACCGTCATGTCTTAGTGAAGACAGACAACTCTACAGTGGTAGCCTACATAAATCGTCAGGGTGGAACACGATCACTGCAGCTTCACAAGCTGGCCCGGGATCTAATTTTATGGAGCAGCACCAGGCTCCTCTCAGTCCAGGCGACCCATGTGGCGGGGATCCTGAACAAGGGAGCAGATCTCCTGTCCAGGGGCAACCCACTGTATGGGGAATGGCGTCCCCATCCTCAGGTGGTGGAGCAGATCTGGCTCAGGTTCGGCAGGGCCGACGTAGACCTCTTCGCCTCATGGGAAAATACCCACTGTCCTCGGTTCTTCTCCCTGTCAGACGCAGATGCTCCATTGGGGATGGACGCACTGGCCCACCCGTGGCCAGACACGCTGCTGTATGCTTTCCCACCTCTCAGCCTGATTTCTTCCACAATGAGCAGAGAACAGGGCCGGTCTTTAATTTTGGTCACCCCATGGTGGCCATCCAAGCCCTGGGTGGCAGAAATTGTTCAGATGCTGTCAGGAGAACTGTGGCCTCTCCCCATTCACAGGGACCTCCTGTCCCAAGCCAGGGGAGAAATATATCACCCTCACCCAGATCGCATGGTTCACTAGGCCTGGCTGGTGAAAGGTGGAATTTAGAAGAGGCTGGCCTCCCTCCGAAGGTTGTTGACACAATTCAAAGTGCAAGGGCCTCCTCTACTCACTATCTTTACAGTGGTAAGTGGCAAGTTTTTGAGAAATGGTGTGGAGAGAGGCACGCTATTCCTTTTCAGTGCTCTATTGTGGATGTTCTGTTTCCTACAGAACCTGCTGGAAAAAGGCAAAGCTTTTTCCACCAAAGTTTATCTAGCAGCAATTTCTGCTTGTTACATTGGATTTAACAACAAATCTGTTGGTCAGCATCCTCTAGTGTGTCGCTTCATGAAGGGGGCACGACGTAAGCGGCCATTTTCTAGGCCTCTGGTTCCATTGTGGGACCTCCCATTGGCGGGGATGAAATTCTGGGAAGCTGCGGGCTTCGGGGCTTTCATGCCATACGGGAGCGAGCTATAGCTTTCATAGTGAAACACTGAATGAAGTTAGAAAAAGAACTTTAGGTTACTTAACGTAACCCCGGTTCTTTGATAACAGAGTGAGGTGTTTCACCAACACTTCCCTTCTTGCATGGACACGGAAATAAACTGTTCCAGAATGAGTTGGGAGGGGTCGGTTGACCATGATATATTAGGGGAGGCGGAGCCCTGAGCACGGCTCAACCTGTCTGTCTCAGACAGATGTAATGTCATTGGAGCTTCCGTAGATGGTCACACAGGAGCGTTTCCCATAGTGAAACACCTCACTCTGTTATCAAAGAACCGGGGTTATGTTAAGTAACCTAAAGTTTTGTAACATCTCATGTGGAGGGTTCCATTCTCGGACCAAAGTTATTTACTTTGTATATGAATGATTTGGTCAATGTGTCTGGACTTTTGGGTGTGTTCTATTTGCTGATGATACAACATTCGTTTGTTCCAGTAAAGATATAGAAGAAATGATGGAGATGGTACAGACAGAATTTGTGAAAATACAAAGATGTTTCAACTAAATAATGATTAAACTTGGATAAGACAAATTATTTGATTTTCAGTAACAGTAAGAGAACTGTAGATGTTTCATAAAATTGATGATGTAGATCTGTAGAGTCAGTGAAGTTTCTAGGTGTCATTATTGATGAAAAACTGACATGGAAAAATCATATAAATTGTTTAAAAACAAAAATATCCAAATCTATTGGTGTCCTGTACAAAGCAAGAGAACTGTTCAATGATAAATCACTGTTTATGTTGTATAACGCTATAATTGTTCCACATTTAATTTACTGTGTTGAAGTCTGGGGTAAAGCTTGCAAAACTTTCACAAATCCTATTTTTATTTTACAGAAAAGAGCTATAAGAATTATTACTAGAAGAAATTACAGCCATCCATCTAATATATTGTTTCATGAATTGAAATGATTAAAATTCTGTGATTTGGTGGATTATATTTTGCTATTAATGTACAGAGCTCATAAAGGTGTGTTACCTTCCAACATTCAAGTAAATTTTGTTAAAAGACAGAGCTGTTATTATCTTAAGGGAATTTAAATGTTTGTGAAACCCTGGGTTCGTACGAGCCTGAAGGAGTGATCCACTTTAATCCAGGGAATAATATTATGGAACAGCCTGGAAGATGAGGTTAAACATGACAGATCTTTGTGTATATTGGAGAATAATAAAATCTAGTATTCTGAAGAAATATGGAGAAGTACAAGTGAATTCATGCAAATTGTTGTTTGAGTTGGTGTTTTAAATTTTGTTTGTTTTTGTGTGTTTTCAGTTGTTTTGATTTTTGTTGAATTTACTTTTCTTTTTAACATATTTTGGGTATAAAAAAGGGGCAGATATTATAAGATTTATTCTTCTTCTGCCGCTTTTCATTTTATTTGATATAATTTTGATTGCATGTTTTTTATTCTTTGTTATTTTGTGTTACAAATGAAATGAATAAATTTCTAAATAAACAAAATAAAAATATGTGCTGAACGAATGTGTTGCAAGATCACGTGAATTGTGGTGAAAAGGTGCGCTGAAAATTAGGGGGCATAAAAATGGTTTATTTCTCTGGAAACCCTGATTAAGTCTAAACTGGTGAATTTAACAATGTTCCTTCAGACCTCGGATGTTGGTAGTTTTGCTCCTTCATACTAAAAGGGGCTTGATAGCACAAAAACACTCTGCTTTGGTGTGTGTGTGTTGCCCCGCCACAAAACAAATCACTCTGAGAGCAGAAAAGAGAACAAGGGCTGTTATCATATACACAAACAGCCGACCTTGGCAGAAAAGCTCTGGTTTCACTGAAAAAAACGCATCGAGTAAACAGGGCCATAGATCATGGGTGTCCAACCCTGGTCCTGGAGGGCCACTATCCTGCAGGATTTAACGGTTCTTCACTCTAACACACCTGATTGATGAAAAGAGCTTCTGCAGAACTTGAAGAGGCAATTCAGTCATTGTATCAGCTGTGTTGGACAGAAAAACAAGTAAAACATGCAGGATAGTGGTCCTCCAGAACCAGGATTGGACACCACTGACTGTGATAGTCATACAGCTTAACAAAATGTTACTTCATTGTTAAAATGTAGATGGTTGGTCTTCCTGAAATGTTCAAATGACATTTTTAATTTAAAAAATATTCAAATATATTGAAGTCACTCAAAGCATTGTTGTTAGTGTTAAAATTAAAAGTTAACCCTGAGAAACAAATAATTTACGTACCACTTCTTTGACGACGTCGATAAGAACCTCAACATTCCAGGTGTGGGCCTGGGAACCATCATTCTTATCCTTACCATCGCTCCAGATACCACTTCCTGGAGCAGAGATGGACTGTGGAAGAAAACCCAAATACATTTAAAACATACACTGATGTGATGGCTCCACAAGTCAATGAGCTGCATGTCTGCATACTGCTAGCATAACCCTTTATTGTGCTGAACTCTTTATACAGCCCTTATTTCTTTATATTGTGTTTCCAATAGAGAGAAAGAAAAGCTGGGTTTTCTCTGAAGCTCATGGTCAGTGGTAGAACATGTGAAGTTATTCAAGTAACAAAAGGTGGTTTAAACATTTTGTCTAGCTGGTGGCTGCTCAGTAAGGTCATGTCTTACCTGCAGTGGGATACCATCAGATAGACCTGAGTGGGTCCGAGCCATCATTCCCAGGACCCTGGCTACCTGACTGGCTGTCACCTCTCTCACCCCATATTGGATGATTATGTTTCTGCATTCATCCAGACTGGAGAAAAGAACAAAACCACCCATTAGTTACATATACAAATACATTATAACACACAAAAACTCCAATGTGCTTATACTATAATGTATTTGTGCAAGTGAAACGTTTTGTCTCTCGTCCAAGAAGAAGAAGCCATCCAGAGGACCTATTTATATTTTCTTTTTGATTTTTTCTACCTCGATTACTGAGATGCATCAGGACATTTTAAACTTCTTAAATCTTAGCTTGTATTGAACTTTTGAGTCTTTGGAGCCTCCTGTTCACAGGCTTTATGGGTTTGGAGACTGTTTCTTTAAATCTTTTCAATGACCTCTAAGCAATTCTTGTACTTTTGTTTCAAAACTTGGATCACAACAGGGCAAACCTCACTAAGTGGGGTCTGTGTTTTCTAAAAAAATAAAAAAAATAAATAAAAAAGAGGCCATGGCTACAAGCTTAATGGGCTCTGTAAAAGAGGATTTCAATTGTAACTTTTTCATGTAGCTGCTAACTCAGGTCCAGTAACATTTAGGGCAGTTTTTGTTTGGTCATCATTTGTACACAAACAGCTTCAGCAGCACCAGGCTTCTGTATCGCTAAACCCAACCTTTAGCTGGGTTCACACAGCAGCAGGAGCGTCAGGTTTACCCAAAGTCTACGGTGGATGCGGGTCACGGCTCGAAGCGGTAGGTGCAGTTTGAGTGTTTGACGTGCGCGCAGCGTGTCCAAAGAAGCCAATGCTGGAGTTGAAAAATCAGATTTTTTGCTGCTCGATGCGGTGCATCAACCAATCAGAGAGACTCTGCTCTGTGACGTAGAGGAGCATTTTTCCATGTGACGTTTCCTGAATGTTGCCCTGTCACAGACTGAGCTGACCTGTATGTCATGAAACTTTACTTTCTACAGAACATTGTTTGCTTAGAACAATCAGAATTGTTAGCTTGTCACATTAAGCTAGCTGTCACACTCTCTCATCCTAACAACACCTCCTCACTCATCCCCACACTTTAGGCCACGCCCCTCAGTGCCTCTTGGTACTGCCCACTTTGTTGCCATTTATTCAAATTTGTTTTGAGACAGAGTCATCCTTTCTTTGGGGTGGACCTTTAAGGTCAAGCATTTTGGTTCATAGTTACAACACAGCACTCAGTTTAGTACGGATTAGTAAAGAAATGCTCTTCATCAGAAGATAACATGATTCACTGACATTACATCTTTCATACTGCAGACAACTTTCCAAAATGAGATTCAGGTTGACATAAGTGCAGCTTCAGAGAACTCACCTAGCACAGAAGCCATAGCCAACTTCTTGGATGAAGTCTGCAAGAGAACTCTCCATGATGGTCTTTGCTAACTCCCCCGAGTCTGGCAGGATCCTGTCCATGAGAATGTCCCGTTTTTCAGGGTACAGCAGTGGTGCGAGCACCACAGGGCAGCGCTCCTGGGGGAAATCTAAAACCCAGCACATACAAACAAATTTATTTTCCCAGAACAAGACTCACCCCACCTCACCCCCTTATTGCCCCCCGTCACCGAGGCGGGGAACTTCGAATGCTCTCTGTCTGTGATAATTTCAGAAAGCTCTAACGTCCACACAGAAAGGCTAAAATACACTAAACTTGGTATGAGTCATCCATGTTGCATGCCCAACCATACCATGTGACATGACATCATCAAAGCCCCACCCCCTGACAACAGAAAGTGACTTTTTTTCTTGAACAGCTCCATCTCTGACCCTGCTGACCTAACCAACAACAAACTGTCAGAACACAGATGAGATGATGTCACTTGTTTTTAAGCACACACACACTAGATGAAAGGCGAGGTCATGGCAGTGCAGTCAATCAGACATCATGCTGTTGACATACACTTGCCTCTAAGTTCCTCATGTTTCAGCCAATCTGCACCAAATTCACTAAGGTTGATCTGAATCCACCCCACTACAGCAATGCAGTCCAGTTTTGGGGGGCGTGGCCTAATAACTCCACAGCACCCCCTACAATTATTACAAAAATTAGCCCCAAGCCATGCTTGGACTTGGAACCATAAAATTTAGTACACGTGTAAGGCCTCAGGAGGACATGAAAAAGTCTCATGAAGTCCTGGTCTAATCCCTACAGGAAGTCGGCCATTTTGGATCAAAGTTGTCAATTAGTCTCTTTTCTTGCGCATGTATCTGAGCAAACTCCCCCTCCAGCTTTGAATGTGCTGACATCACATGCTGCTTGCTTCTCTACACACTGACTGGTGGAGGGACGGTGTGGGTGTGGCAGAGTGATGAATGCTGATGCCTCGTCGTTTGCACTGTTAGCTCTAAATTACACATACATGATCCGATCTGAACCAAATTGTGTGTGCATCATCAGGGACACCTGCTCAACATATATCTGTTCACCTAATGGCTGCCACAAACCATTATTTTTAGTCAATTAATCACTGATTATATTTTTCAATTAGTCGACTAATCAGATCAAACGTTAATTGAATATAAAACATAGAGCTCATCACACCAGTATACAGCTGCTATTATATAACCATGGTTAGATTTTAGCTATATGCTAACTAAAAATAATTGCTGTTGAAGGTAAGTTCTGCTCTGCAGATATTACACAGGTTTCTCTTTCATTTTCTTAAAAAGATCCCACACTGAGCTCTGTTGTCAGG
>NW_013952801.1:57286-58941 GCF_001266775.1 Austrofundulus limnaeus
CCACGTCATCATTTACCCAGAATGCTTTGCGTGTAAATAAAATGGCTCCGTCCATGTAATACAGTATATTTTTAAATTTTCAGTTTAAAAATTATAAAAACTAAACATCCTACAGTATTTTTACAGTCTTTATTTTACAGTTAAAGTATATGTTTATGACATAAAGTCTAATGTTACAACTAATCGGGGATCCCTTTAAAAAGACATCTGAAATGAATTACAAAAATAGAAACAGAATTTTTTATGGTTTGTTTTGATGAACACAGGTAAATTTTCCAGTGTCAGGATCTACAAAAACACATACCAAAACCACGAAGGTCAGTGTTGCTGGAGTTAAGTAAAGCAAGGCCAAATATCACCTGGAAAATACAAGTGGACAATTAATCATTTGAGATGAAAACATCTGCCTCCTGTCAAATCATCTTTCAGGGTTTGCACACTTCTCCCCCAGTAAAATACAAACTGGGAAGGTTGTAAAGGACAACATAGTCTCTCCAGCGTGTCCTGGGTCTTCCTCAGGGTCTCCTCCCAGTTGGACATGCCTAAAGCACCTCTTTAGGGAGGCATCCTAACCAGATACCCAAACCACCTCAACTGGCTCCTCTCGATGTGGAGGAGCAGCGGCCCTGCTCAGAGACTCTTCTGAATGACTGAACTTCTCACCCTCTCTCATCTCTAAGGGAGAGTCCAGCTACCCTGCATGTCAGTGTTGCCAGATGGGAAATGCTGAATTATCCTATCAGCAGCTCAAATTGAGGAAAATTATCGTACACACCCAAATTACATTCTAGAGAGGCTCAAATTTACAAATACGTCCTGCCACAGCTCACAAGTGCTCTGTGTTCAACAAACTGCACGTTCTTGTGTTTATAATAAAGTTAAAAAGCACTGTATCTGACTGTTGGGTGTCTTTTTTAACAAAAGCTTTATTGTAAACAACAACAAAACAGGAAGTCTGAGGAAATGCTGCATATAAAAAGTTTTAGATAAAATGACACACAAACAAATACAAAATCTGTCAGCACTCAGTATGTGTTATGACTCAGTTATAACCACATCAACTGAAAACTGACAGATATTTTTATATTGCTAAGGTCAATTAGCTTTGGTGTCCATCTTGAATTGGGTTCATTTTAAAAGTTAACCAGTTGTATGTGTTCTGATGATTATTGTGCATTTCATCCACTGTCTCATGAGCTTTTGTGCAAACATAGAAAGCACACACAAAATTGGCTTACCTCTTGGACCTTACTGAGTTTAAGAACTTTACTCAGTTGAGTAAAAAGATGAGTAGATGGCTTCAAACTCTGAAAGAAACACCAGCAAAGTATTTTATAGAAACTGAACTTTTTTTATTCACACAGTATTTAGTTCTTTTGCAATTTCATATATTTTTAAAGGCTATATTTATTTCATGAACAATCAAACTGGTTAGCCAGAACCATCTCAGAGCCAATCATGAGTCTATATCCAAGGCCTTACTGGGCTCCTCCCACTTCTGAGCTTTTGTCTCAGCAAGGCAGGGCACATCTACAGGTGCTGGTCATAAAATTAGAATATCATGAAAAAGTAGATTTATTTCAGTAATTCCATTTAAAAAGTGAAACTTGTATATTATATTCATACATTACATACAAACTCATATATTTCAAATG
>NW_013952801.1:60221-62291 GCF_001266775.1 Austrofundulus limnaeus
AATATATGAGTTTGTATGTAATGTATGAATATAATATACAAGTTTCACTTTTTAAATGGAATTACTGAAATAAATCTACTTTTTCATGATATTCTAATTTTATGACCAGCACCTGTAGGTCTGACATGTCTGTGAATTTCCTCCCACCATCTGAAACAACTGTTCAGCTCAGCTCCTCTCTTCCCTTTAACTTTATTTTGACATTTACTGATTTTATTTCTTTTCTTAAACTGAAATGAGTCACAACTGATTTAAATTTAAATTAACCTTTTTTTCCCATAACACATGCTTCTTTGTTGCACATTTTGTCTTCTGTGGCTATTTTATTCAAATAAAAAATAAAAACATGGACTGGATTAAATTCTCAGGACAAAATAAAATGGGGTAGTAAAGTTACTGAACTTGAAGTTTAGGGTAAATTCAAGCAGTTCCACAAAATGTTTGCATAGACCAGTCTGTCTTCAAGCTCAGATTCCCTTGGAGCTGCGGGCTTACCTTCTGATAGTGCAGAGGGTTGTCAATGGCATAACACAGAGTAGAGATAAAGTTTGGCTTTGATATCAGCGACACACACTCTTGGATCAGAAACTGTGTCTGAGGCCAGAAAAAAAAAAAAACAGAAGTAGATCAAAATAGGCAAATATTAAAATCCAAGTAGAAATAAATAATAGTCATGTCCTGATGCATTTCAATAATCAAGGGGAAAAAAAGGTTCAATAGTCAGACAGGTTCTTTTTGTAAAAATTAATACATAAATAAAATCTTATCTCTCCTCCAAGACACTTCTTCAGTCTGAGGAGTTCCAGGTGAACTCAGCCTTATAACCAGTACTTCCACTTGTTGAACAAACAGGTTTAACAATGACAATCAAACTGGTGTTCACATGTTGTTAGTGCCCTGATTCTCTATTGTTCAGAGGACCACCAGGGCAACATGGCCATGGGCTGGATACTGGTTTTAAGGTAAACTGTGATATGAAAAAGTCAGGTTTGGGTGTCTGATTTTAAGTGTAAACAGAACCCATCCACCGGCTCATCAACACAAATGTACATAAAGAGTGACAGTTTCATCCGTGTCCATGATGACATCCCTCACCTTGTTCACAAAGTCCACATGATGTGTTCTGTATGTGATGATCTGACACGCCAACTAATGGACCAAGTACTGATGCCAGATATTTGGGGARACTAATAAAGTTAATCATGGTAACAATGGGTCTTACCGGTACATCCTGTTTGTGAATTTTGGGTAAACCACACAGACTAGGAGTGGTCTCACCTGGGTACAGTGTGTGGTACAGAATGAGGCCATTAGCCCTGTTCTACTCCAGACGTTTTAGGCACTATTAACGTTTTGTAACCATTACCTGGATCTCTTTTCAGTGGCTCGTATGTGGTTAAGTCACAACCAGTTGGCCTGTCATCATTTGTTTGTCTACCTTTGTGGAAGTACTGCTTATAAGGCTGAGTTTACCTATAACTTATGAAGAAGTTTATGAAGAGATGAAATGATTTTTCAAAAATAAAAACCCATCCAGAGGACCCCAACCTTTGAAATTCAGCTAGTTCATTATGACTAAAAACGTAACTCTTTTCAGAGCAGAGAACAGATTTCTTTCATACAAAATAAACTAGTATACAATAATACAAATTGGACAATTTATCCATTTTAAAACAAAATTAATAAAATCCTAAAATGTGTTTTTGAAGGAGAATTACCTGGTGAAAGTCTTTGCCACTGCTTTTACCATCGCCACTGAAATCCACATGGGAAAAGAGACAGCGAAGTAGATGCCTGTCTGCCTCAGGACCGTGACGATTTACAATCTGGACAAAATGTGGACAAGATATTAATAATCCACAAAGAAATCCTCACATAACCTTTTTTATTAGGAAGTAGGGATGTCCCGATACCACTTTTTCACTTCCGATACGATACCGATATTACAACTTTGAGAAATGTCCGATACCGATATTGACCGATACCGATATTGACCCGTTACTATAACAGTGCAAGTCACACACTTTTACCTATTTTGTAGTAGGGGTGTCCCGATCCGATATCAATATC
>NW_013952801.1:69527-71211 GCF_001266775.1 Austrofundulus limnaeus
CAGGTAGCACAGCTAACACAGCTAACACAGGTAGCACAGCTAACACAGCTAACACAGGTAGCACAGCTACACAGCTAACAGAGCTAACACAGGTAGCACAGCTAACACAGCTAACACAGCTAACAGAGCTAACAGAGCTAACACAGGTCGCACAGCTAACACAGCTAACACAGCTAACAGAGCTAACACAGGTAGCACAGCTAACAGAGCTAACACAGGTCNATGTTGTGTGTGTGTTCTCCTCATGTTGTGTGTGTGTTCTCATGTTGTGTGTGTGTTCTCCTCATGTTGTGTGTGTGTTCTCCTCATGTTGTGTGCAGTTTGTGTGTCCTCCTCGTGTTGTGTGCAGTTTTTATGTCCTCCTCGTGTTGTGTGCGGTTTGTATGTCCTCCTCGTGTTGTGTGCAGTTTGTATGTCCATTAATGTAGTTACATTAATGTAGTTACATTAATGTAACTACATTAATGTAACTACATTAAAGTAGTTACATTGAAGTAGTTACATTAAAGTATTTACATTAAAGTATTTACAGACCCACAGCTGTAGTTAAAACCAAGAGTTGACTTGACGTAGCTCGTACTCACATGCTGTATTTCTTGTTGGCTGGCTCGGTAGTTTTTCTTTGTTAAATTATCCACCAAATAGCTGATTTGAGACAAGGCCAGCGAGAGCGAGTCAAGATTCATTGCTGGTTGGGGCGGAAGCAGGCGGCCGAGCACGGCGCAAAATCACCATTATTCCCCTTTAGTCACTTCAGTGATAAGTCACTTTTGCTCCCCTCCCCCCCCAAAAGGTGTCACAATTATAGGCTTCCAAGTGTGTGGTGCAGTCTGGTTCCCAGGGCTCCCAGTAGATGGTCCTTCAGATTAAAATTAAAGGTAGCGTCTGGAATAAAAACAGACAATACATTTAATTATTTGACACACATGCAAATCTATTTAAAGACTATTTCTTAGTAAATTGACTCAATTTTAATAAAGTCAATATTTCCTTTTCATAAACAACATTAACTGTGAGGCCTACTTCAACTGCAAAGTTATTTTTTCACATTTGTCTCAATTATTGATGTAATTATGTTTTCAGTATAAGGTTGAGTCAGTTTTCAACAACTTTATTTTTCTTTTATTAATTAATGAAAACCATTACAACACTATCAAAATGTTTAGTTGACAAAAGAAAACGTGTTTCAACTCTTTACACACAGTTCAACTGAAGACCATATTAATGGTAACGCTAGCCGATTAGCAAAACATTGTTAACTTTAGTTTAATTGTTAATCGTATCTGTTCAGCAACTGATACTAATTTTTACTGTGTTCAAACTCAGTCCTAATTAATGACATTAACCTGGTTCTGACAGGGAATTAACGCTTAGCCAACTCAGCTGGGGCCGCACTGCTAACACAGCTAACAGAGGTAGCACAGCTAACAGAGCTAACACAGGTAGCACAGCTAACAGAGCTAACACAGCTAACACAGGTCGCACAGCTAACACAGGTCGCACTGCTAACACAGCTAACACAGGTAGCACAGCTAACAGAGCTAACACAGCTAACACAGGTCGCACAGCTAACACAGGTCGCATAGCTAGCACAGCTAACACAGCTAGCACAGCTAACACAGGTCGCACAGCTAACACAGGTCGCACAGCTAACACAGGTCGCACAGCTAACACAGGTCGCACA
>NW_013952801.1:71423-71905 GCF_001266775.1 Austrofundulus limnaeus
GCACAGCTAACACAGGTCGCACAGCTAACACAGGTCGCACAGCTAACACAGGTCGCACAGCTAACACAGGTCGCACAACTAACACAGGTCGCACAGCTAACACAGCTAACACAGGTAGCACAGCTAACACAGCTAACACAGGTAGCACAGCTAACACAGCTAACACAGGTAGTACAGCTAGCACAGCTAACACAGGTCGCACAGCTAACACAGCTAATACAGGTAGCACAGCTTACAGAGCTAACAGAGCTAACACAGGTAGCAAAGCTAACACAGGTAGCAAAGCTAACACAGGTAGCAAAGCTAACACTGGTAGCACAGCTAACACTGGTAGCACAGCTAACACACACAGGTAACACAGGTAGCACAGCTAACACACACAGGTAACGCAGGTAGCACAGCTAACACAGCTAACACAGGTAGCACAGCTAACACAGCTAACACAGGTAGCACAGCTAACACAGCTAACACAGGTAGTACAG
>NW_013952801.1:72307-74816 GCF_001266775.1 Austrofundulus limnaeus
ACACAGCTAACAGAGCTAACACAGGTAGCACAGCTAACAGAGCTAACACAGGTCGCACAGCTAACAGAGCTAACACAGGTCGCACAGCTAACACACACAGGTAACACAGGTAGCACAGCTACACAGCTAACAGAGCTAACACAGGTCGCACACCATGACGCTGAAAAACCAGGCTAACAAGTAAAAAACACAACTTTCATTTAAAACTTTTACACAACAAACCGTCTGACTGTAGGACCGCAGGTCCACGGTTTAGGTGTGTATCTAACTGCACAGTACAACCTACAAAATGTTTGCTTTGTATGAAATAGTTTAAGCTTAACGCTACGTGCTAATGCTAACAGGTTAGCATGTACGTTAGCAGTGTGAACGGTGAACACGACACGGAACCCCCTCGATCCGAACGGAACCGTTCGGTTTAACGACAATACGAGCTTGTAAAGTTTCTGATATTTACTTTAATGTAAGTTAAATAACTGTGTGAAAATTATTTCACCATCAGTCCTGCTAAAGATGTCATTAAATGTTAGCTCCCTCCACGGGCTCCGACTACTTCATGGATTTGATATCAGTTACAGTCGCTGGTAATGTTGAAACAAACCGTAACTTTAAATTTAACTTACTGAATGAGGAACTTAGCAGGTAGTTAGTCAAAGATTATGTGTCAAAGTATCATAAAACCAGGTTAAATGAAGATTATTGTTCCTTTAGAGATGAGTAATGACAGCTGTTTCTCAGTAATTAGACTCCTCCATCATCAGCGGCAGCTGCCAGCGGCTTCCCTTCGTCTTTAAATCAGTAAAAATGTTTTTAATTTAGAAATATTAATAAACTCACCATGTCTCCAGTAAAACAGTTCAGATCATCATCTTTTTACTTTCACACAACTAACTTAATGAAATGGAAGAGTTGCAGCGCCTCCACATCAGTTTTTAACTTTCAAAATAAAATGGCGTCTGTCACTGCCGCGGCGCGCTCGCGCGACCAGACGAGAGCGCGACTTCTTCTTCTACTTCTTCTTCTTTTTCTTCTTCTTCTTGGATTTTAATGGAGGTTGACAAGGAACGTTGGGTAGGCATTACCGCCACCACCTGGTAAAGAGTGTGAACCACATGATTTTAAAAACAACTAGATCCTATTAAAAACTTACACTGTTTTAAATAATTAAATAAGGCCTCATATCCTCTACTTCCTGAGTCTTCTTGTCATTAAATCAACAATATCAAATTTTATTTTCATGCTACTAAGATTTCTAATTAACTTATTTCTTTACATTAAATAATTCCTACAACTCAAAATAACDTGTTCCACTGTCTCATCTTCCCCACATTCACATCTCCCTGTCTGATGTCTCCCTGTCAGAAATAATAAAATATTTAATCCAGTGAGTCCAATTCTAAACCGTGAAATAATTATCTCTTCTCTCCTGATTATCTCTGATATTCTTTTGAATTTTATATAACCACCTTCCTTTCTTTTCTTCTTCCCATAACTTTTACCACCTCTCTCTTGTTTTGTGTTTAATTATACCGTTTATTTCTGTTATACTAAAACTAACATTAATATCTATCCTCTCCAGATTAGTACTCTTTTTGGCCATTCTGTCTGCCATTTCATTACCCTTAATCCCTTGATGTGCTGGAACCCAAACAAAATTTACTGTTAGTCCCATCGTATTGATTCTGTGAAGTGTTTGTTGTATTTCAATTAATATTTCTGGTCTACTGTCTGATTTATTATTTTGCAAACTGAATAACGAAGAACTAGAATCTGAACAAATAATGATTTTAATGGTCTTACCTCTTCCACCCACTGAACGGCTGAAAGCAAAGCAAGCATTTCTCCTGTATACACTGAGACTTCGTCACTGATCCTTTTCCCTACTTTAATTTGAAACTGTGGTACAATAAATGCTGTCCCTACCTTATTAGCTGTATTTTTCATGCATCTGTGTAGATTTGTATATAGTTATAATATCCATTTAAGTGTTCTTGTATTATATATTTATTCATAGCGTGAAATTTAWCTTTGTTGTTCTTTTCTAAAAAAGAAAAGTCAACCTCAACATCAGGAATTATCCAAGGTGGAACTGCAGATAATGGAACTGCCTGACATATATCTGATTGATTTAAATTAATTTCATTAACTTTAGAGTTTATTATCCATCCAAAGCTGTTTAATTGTTTCTTTTCCTTTTCCCAGACATGTTTAAGCACCTCTAATGTTGGATGATCAATTCTTTGTCCTTGTAAATTTGACCAATAATTTAAGGATAATTGATCCCTTCTAAGTTTAAGAGGCATTTCTCCCATTTCAACCTGTAATGCTGCTGTTGAAGATGTTTTAAAAGCACCGGTACATAGACTTAAAGCCTGATATTGGATAATATTTAACTTATGGAGATTTGATTCTGCTGCTGAATTGTAAACTATACATCCATAATTGTTGGAGCCTATTAATTATTTAAATGACATTCTTGTTATATGCAGAATTATGTAGATTATTATTA
>NW_013952801.1:75603-77127 GCF_001266775.1 Austrofundulus limnaeus
CTCTTTCCCTGCCTCTCTGACTTTTCCCCTCATCCTCTCTTTCAGCTGTGTACTTTGTACACGTCATCAGGACCTGTTCCACACTTTTTCTCTCCACAACTCTCACAATTATCATCATTCCTTTTTCCTATTAAAAATAAAAAGTCATTTAAATAAGAAAGCCCCACTCTTAGTCTCATTATAATTACATCATCTCTTCTATTTCTTTCTATTAATTTCTGTATTTTTACTGAGTTTTGTATTCTATATAATTTTCTTCCTTTTTATCCTCATTCCATTTTTTCTGTCATATTTCTGTTTCTTTCTCTCTGATTATTGATTTGCCTTCACCTTTTCCAGATGTGATAGGGATAGTTATTTGTCCTCCCAAAGCCTTTTTGTTATTTTATCTGCAGGTTTATTTCCCTTCACCCCCTCATGTGCTGGTACCCAACAAAAATGACCATCTGTACCTCCCCTGTGTAGCCTGAACAAACTGTGATATACTTCTAATATAAGATCTTTTCTACAATTTCTTTTAGAGTTTAAACTTTATATGGCTGCCTTTGAATCTGTGTAAATAACCACTCTGTCAGGTCTGACCTCCTCCACCCACAGAAGATTGAAAATTATTTCCACCATCTCTGCTGTGAACACTGACAGTTGGTCTGATAAAAACTTGGATATTGTTATTTGTAATTCAGGAATATAAATTCCAGTTCCCACACACCCCTTTGTATTTTTAGGTCCATCTGTGTATATTTTTAGATAATTAAAATAGGATTGTTTTAGGTAAATACTGGTTTTAACCACTATTTCATCCAGGTTCCATTTTCTTTTCATTTCCATAACTTTCATGTCAGTTTTATATTTGGATTTAACCATGGAGGGACAGCACTTATTGAGTTAATCTTGGAGAATGTTTTGTTTTCTAAACCACAAATTGATGCCCATTTATTCCCTGTCCATCCAAACCCAGCCCTTTGAAATGTGGAATACTCCCAGCACTTCTGAAGGATTTCTGTTGCAGGATTTTCTTCTTCGTTACCTTTTAGTTTAATCCAGTAAGTGAGGGACGACCTTGTTCTTCTCATTTCTAATGGAGTCTCTCCGGTCTCTATTAAAACAGCATTGGTGGGAGTGGACTTTACTGCTCCAGTACATTTTCTTAATGTCCGGTATTTTAATTTGTCAAGAGTTTTTAGTGTTGTCTTTGCTGCTGAACTGTAAACTATACATCCATAATCTAATGTAGATCTCATTAGTGCTCTGTATGTATTTAATAATGACTCTTTATCTTCTGTATATATTTAATAATGACTCTTTATCTTCTGTATATATTTAATAATGACTGGTTATCTTCTGTATATATTTAATAATGACTCTTTATCTTCTGTATATATTTAATAATGACTGGTTATCTTCTGTATATATTTAATAATGACTCTTTATCTTCTGTATATATTTAATAATGACTGGTTATCTTCTGTATACATTTAATAATGACTCTTTATCTTCTGTATATATTTAATAATGACTGGTTAT
>NW_013952801.1:78595-80005 GCF_001266775.1 Austrofundulus limnaeus
GCTCTACCAACTGAGCCACCGTGCCGCCCCCTCCTCCCCCCCATTACCATTCACTGTAAATAAAAACACTTACCTTTTTTACCTTGTCTCTGACTCTGTTCATTACTACTCTGCTTATTTGTTGGCAAACTCTGAATTCCCATCAGTTTCGTTCTTTAACTGTTCTGGTACATTCTTCATTCCACCATGGTACTACCTTTGTTTTCATTTTTGATTTAATTTTAGGTATGGTAAGGTCTTCAGTGTTTAATATGTGATCTGTAACCTGTTTADTGCATTCTTCTACATTACCAGTTAGTGTTACTAAATGACTAGTGTTCTCGCTGTTTGCTTTAAATAATTGCCAMTTAGCTTTGTTAAAGCACCATCTATTTAATGTAAATTCTTCTTGTCTGGATATATCATCATTTATTATTAGACTTATTGGAAAGTGGTCACTCCCTGTTGTACTCTTACCCCTCACACTCCATTCATATGAACTTGCTAAAGTATCTCACACTAATGTAATATCTATGCATGAGACTGTACCTTTATTTAAATTGATTCTTGTTCCCTGACCATTATTTAAACATACTAAAGATCTTTCATCCATAATTTCTTCTATTTTTCTGCCATTATTGTCTATCTGGTTGCTACCCCAAAAATTGTTATGAGCATTAACAACACCACACCACATTTCTCTCCTGTAAGTTTGACCTAAGATTTCAGTAAATGTGTTATTTTCAATACTTTTACATGGATTATAGAAGTTAACTACAATATGTCCTAGTCTTTTTAAGTTTAATATCTCTGCTCACACATTCAATTTCTATGGGTATATGGTTATCCTTATATGCAATCCCATCTTTAATAAATGTTACACACCCTCCTCCACTACTACCATTATTTCTGTCTTTTCTTATTGCACTATAACCGGGAATTTTGAAATCTGGATGAGGTTTTAACCATGTCTCCTGAGTACATATTACATCTGGTATTATTTACAAATCATATACATATCTTTTGAATTCTTGACCATTAGCTATTAAACTTCTAGCATTCCATTGTAGAATTCGAAGGACCATAATTAGTGTTTCAATCCTTTTCTTGTCCATTTTCTATTGAGTCTGCTGAACGTCAGAGGGTATGAATCTGATCTGCTTGGATCTCTTTCATATCAAGGAATTTTCCTGCTGCAGTTACTATTGTCTTTATTTTATCACTTTTCTTTTTCGTTTGTACTGTGACATTCACAATATAAATGCTATAAAGTTTTCTTTCTTCACCATCATTGAGTTTTCATCAACTTCACATTTGTGTGAACATACATATTTTTCTGTTGTTGCATTAATGGGTTGTTTCTGTCTGCTCTGTGAACCATTTGGGTTTGTTCCTGCTGTTCTTTGCTTTATTTCTCCAGTTCTCATGTAT
>NW_013952801.1:80174-86661 GCF_001266775.1 Austrofundulus limnaeus
GTCCCATTCTTTGACATATGAAGCAGCTGAGAGGTTTTGGGATATAAGTTCTTACTCTGAAGTTTACATATCCAATCTGAATAGATTCATTATATTTTCAAACTGCAATATTACTGACATGGTATCTTTCAGAGTTCCATCTCTTTTATTTTTGATCCTTGTTGCTTCTGTAATTTTCCCTCCTTTGATATCTTTTTTTTTATTTCATCTATTGTTACGTCAAGTGGTCCTCCTGATATTACTCCCTTTAGTTTTTTAAGTGTTCCAGGTATGTAGGTTTTAATTGTTTCTCCCACCAGTGTTGACATTTTAATTTTTTCTTGTTGTTTGTTCTCTGCATGGATAAGTATTTTCCTATTATTCATGAGCCTGGCCAGTTTAATTCTCCCATTCTCTTTCTCAATGGCTTTTGTCAGTTTAAKTGGATGAAACTGCCCTCCTTCCTGTTTGAACTCAATCATAACKTTCCATTCTTTGTCCTTATTAGTCTGCACTTCTTGTGTTTGTTTTATCGGACTTGTATTTATTTTCATCTTTTTGCTAATATCTTCTCTTGATTCACTCTCTTCTGACCAGCTTCTCGCTCTCTCCTGTCTTTTCCTTATATTTCTTTTCATTCTAGATGATCTTGCCATCTCCCATTTCATTTCACCACCACTATTTCCACCTGATGTGGAAGCCGTTAAGTTACATTCAAYGCACAGTTAATGCTACCGCCAACAAATTCAAGCCTACAGCCCTTGTTAAATCTGCCACGTCAACAGCGTTCCGTCGTCCGAGCCTTCTCATCTGGGTAAGCTTGATTCCAATGCTGGTCTTTGCCGAGGTAAGATCTGGCAGTCAAGACACCTTATAAAACCCAGCAGCTTGTTAGGAGAATCCTCAGCAGGTGAACACAATCAGAGTGAAGACCAATCAAAACACAGGAGAACTGAAACTGAACCAATCCTCACAACAAACATATTTGACAGGATTGCTGAACTGACCCCAGACTGSATGATAAGTGCTGCATGTCACTGCTTCTGTTGTTTAATTCTCTGTGAATAACTAGGTAATGCAAAACCAATGCAGTGTAAAAACTTTTAAAGATTTGTATGAACCACAAAAAAATGTTGGTATTTGACAGGTTTGTGATAGACCTGTGTTCGACTAGCTATGATCTCATTATTCCTTCATAAAACAGAGAAAGTTAAGTTTGATTGACAAATTTCAAATACTACATTCATTATTGCATTAAAAATCTGAAAGTTCAAATGCAAAACAAAACAAACCCCTTCTGAATGTGTGTAAGCATCTTAGGCACCACAATACTTTTATTATTACTTTTGAAATATACTGTCAGTCAGCTGTTGATTTTTAAATGTTAGCTGGGCACAGATGAATTAGAATATAGACATTTTGTGGCATAAAAACTAATAAGAAAGCAAACAAAAGGAAATAAATTTTAGATGATAGATTTTCAGTTTAAGACAAATCAAACATGTTAGATTTCTACAACTAGTGTGGGATTTTAAAAAGGTATATTTATTTGTTTAGACTTAAACAAATTAATTCAGAATTGAAGTCAAAATATTATAACCATGGATTTAACAGTAAAGCCAATTGATTTAACATAAAAATTCGTATTTTCCTGCATTTCCTTTCTGCTGCTGTCCTCTGGATCAGCTGCTGTGAAAGTAGATGGCTGTAAGGATTTTGATGGGATTTTATTCTGAAAAATCTTGCATTTAAACTTCATTTGACCTTCATAAATTGGAAGTAAAAGTGAAAATAATTTCAGCGTAAATCCCCACCATGTTCTTGGTCTGGAAGTTAGGTCAGCCTTAACCACGCTTTTTTATTGTTTGTTTGTGTTTGTGTGTGTGTGTGTGTGTGTGTGTGTGTGTGTGTGTGTGGTTAAGTTGTGCAGCAGTGGTTCACCTAACCTGCATCCAGAGGTTGAGGAAAGCCCCCTGTTGGGTGGCTTTCCTTGGAGCGCTGCCTCAGTTCCGTTTGTTTTATTCCAATYGCTCCRTGATCAAAACCAGCTCCAAMTGGAAAACAAAACCTTTGTGTGTGTGCGTGTGTGTTCTCGTTTGTTTAGCTTAGTTGATATTTAGAAAAAGAACAGACTTTGTTGGTGGACAGCTGCAGTGCTCTGTAGACGTGATGACTTCAGTTCGTGTTCTATTTATTTCAGATCACTTTGCAAATCATCTGACTGTGTTGTCTTGAGTTTAGACTCCGTCAATATGGAGACAATTATTTAGGACAGAGAATTAAAACTGTTTCGTTTTAACTGTTTTTTCCTTCTTTCGCTAAATTTGTGGCATTAACAACTTGGGAAGTATTCCGTTACAAGCTACAAGCTTTTATGTGGACAATAAACACCATTTAAATGACAACCTTTTTATTTATAATTTCACATAATGGTTTAAATAACAAGAGCTTCTCTTTAGTAGTTTAGCTCTCTGAAATTTCTATTGTGCAATCCATCCATCCATCCAACTCCTCCTGGGAGATCCCCAAGGTGTTCCTGGGTCGGAGAAGATACATAATTTCTGCATCAAATTATAAATCTGCTTCAGGTAAATGGTAAATGGACTGTACTTATATAGYGCCTTTCTATCCATCCAGGACACTCAAAGCGCTTTACACTGCAGACATTCACCCATGCACACACACATTCACACACTGATGATGGCAAACTACAAGTGTAGCCACAGCTGCGCTGGAGCGCACTGACAGAGGCAAGGCTGCCATACACAGGTGCCACCWGACCCTCTGACCACCATCAGTAGGCAAGGCGGGTAAGGTGTCTTGCYAAGGACACAASGACTGAGTCGACYGGACGGGAATCGAACCGGCRACCTTCCGGTTCCARRTCGACTCTCCTAACCACTCTACCACAGCCGCCCCAWAGGTATTTRTGCTTCTGYTGCTGAGYCATAAAGATCTTTTGAAACAAAAGACTTAAATCTTAAATAAAASTTCAGACATCTCCATCCATCTCCTTCCTCCTCAGAYGACCCWGACACAGACCTCTCCCTGACGAGACACATTTCAATAGCACGACAGCAAAAAGTCATGTTTTGGGTACWCCCAGGGCCCCTCACCAGTGAGGATGTTATAAAAGCTCACTTTTTAAAGTCCGTATTTGTCACGCATGGAGGGCTGTGGGGATGTGAGGGGGTAAGGAGACGATCAGCTGCAGATAACAGAGRAGGGGGAGAAGAGCGGTGAACTTATTTCTTAAGTTTATCTGACTGATTTAAATTTATCAKCAATGCACACTATTGKGATTCGTTTCCCATCCAAGTCATCTCAACTTTGCCATGCTTCTYCTCCTRCRTACTTTGTYCTAGAGMTGCCATTGTAATTTATATCTGTAAAGCCCCTGTGCCAAATGATGGCTATGCCTTTTGGTGCCTGTANGTATACCAGCAATCTCAGCGTACTGAGAGGACTGAGAGCCTAATTTGAAACTACAAGTTTCTTGTTGTTGGTCTTGGAGTAGGATCACCCCAACATCAGCTTTGCAGACTTTGTCGTGGTGGAATGAGCATCCATCCACGTACACTGTAGTCATGTCTTTACAGATGTTAGCATTGAAGTAGTGATGATTTGGATCCTCACATACCTGAGGCTTTTTGTCGACTGGCATCTGTGTTGCTGGTACATGTTGTGTACAGCTTTGGCAGATTGCCAAGTTGGTTCCCAGATAGGATTTCTTGTTTTGTCCATAGCGGATCTCTATGTCAAAACTTTGTAGTGCCATGAGCCACGTAGCAACATGTGAATTTGTCACTACACCATCCCTGATGCGTTGGCTGTTTAGGAAAGTCACTGGCTGATGTTGTGCTTCTACAATGATTTTTTTGTCCGCCTATGTAGTTAGAGAAGTGTTTTACTGCCCACACAGTGGTCARTAGGGCCTTCTCACAGTCTGAGTATTTTAGCTCAGGGCCTGCCATCGTTTTACTGGCGTAGGCCACCACACGTTTGTATTTGTCGTGGATTTGGTACAAACCTGCACTTAGACAGTGAGCTGAGAAGCCCACTTCCAAATGGAAGTCTTTGTTGTTGTCTGGGTAGGCCAGACATGGGCGGATTTTAGGCTGTCTTTGAGGGCGACCATTGCCTGCTGCTGTTTGTCAGTCCAGACAAATGGAACATCCTTTTTTAGCAGTTCAGTCAGTGGTTTTGCCAGATCTGCATAGTTTTCTTTGAATTGGCGTGAGTAGTTACACACACCTAGAAAACTCTGTAGTTCTTTTAGATTTGAGGGAGTTTTTAGGTTGTCTAGGCCTTGGGTGCGACTACGTTGTGGTTGCACTCTCTCAGGACCTACTAGTAGGCCCACATAGTCCACTTTAGTTTTGCACCATTGGCATTTTGACAGTGAGATCTTGGCACCAGCAGTTGTCAACTGATTTAGAATGTGGTCTATTTCTGTCANTTGTAATTTCTGTTTGTAAAGGTCCTGTGCCACATGATTGCTATGCCTTTTGGTACCTGTACAACTTGTAGTTTTTGAAATATTAATGTTTAAACTTTATTCCAAATTCATAAAATGGGAGCCAATGGGGCCTTGTAATGGTTCAATACTGCCCCCAGCTGTACTCAACTTGGTACTGCACTATAGTTTTTACATTTAATCTCAATAGTTCAGTGTTTACAATACTAATATTATTGTATTTTGATGTTTTACTATACCATTGTCTTAATATTGCTCTATTGTTGTATTATGCAGTTTATTGTCAATAATTGTATTGGCAATGTGGCCTCTTTCTGCACACATAGAAAGCAACCCCTGCCACCACCTTCTGCCACAACTCCATTGGTCGAATGGTCTATGTCATGGACTTTCATGTGGGAGATCAGGGTTCAAAACTCAGCTAACGCAACTTAAACAAAAAAGCTGTCTCTTCAAACTTCATATTGTCACACAGTTACCTTAATTACAAACACCTGCTGACGTGACAGGCACAAGCTGGTATAGAAAACACATTTGAACTTGGTCAAAGTTCATTCTGCAAGTCCAATGCTGCAGTCAAAGCCATGCTGCAATGACATGCTACATGGCAATGCACACTTGTTTTTACATCGTAAAAACCCATGTCTAGTTCTTTTATCATCCTGCAGGCTCTGAGAGAAAATAAATTTGAAGCAGAGTTTGATAAAAATCATTAGATTACTCTAAACGTGTTAAGACCCTTGGTTTGAGCGTTGATAAATTGCTGAACACAAAACTGTACAGTACATCAACTCACATATTYCACTGTACATTAATTCACAGTAATGTTTAAATAGAAATGAGAAATTCTGAACTTAGAAAAGCACAAATTTGTGGTCCTTAAATTAGAAGTTCTTGTTAAGAAAGATGACCATTGTAGGAGGTAAGCTTGTGGTGAAATAAGCCTTTCTACATATCTCTCATAACAAGGTTATGAGGAAAGTTTTACCAAGGTATTTTCTCATTATTTTAATATCTTGACTGTGCGAAGTGAAAAGTGACGCAATAAGGGAACGTTCAGACGAGTTCAAGTTGATTCATAAAAAACTATGCAATCATTTATTTACACAAATTGAACAGATCATAAGTTACACTTGATTGTGGTTATTCCTATAACAAGCGTCAAAGTTAAAATGAGATAAAACTCACGTCCGAATTTTAATTCACATTAAACTNATTGGTGACCTTGGGCAGTTCCTGTTGGAGCTGGGTCATTGGCCACTTGGACAAGGGAACTTGTTTGTTCAGCTTTCTGTAGTCTATTGTGAGTCTCCACTTCCMDTTTGSYTTCAAAACTGGCCATAAAGGCGCAGAGTAAGTGCTGTTGCACGGTCTGATGATACCCTGTTCCAAAAGGTTATCAATGATTTCTTGTACAGGCTGATGCGCTGCCAAGGGATTTTGTATTGTCTGACATATGTTAGTGGAGAATTTGGTGGGGTTGGGATGCGTACTGTGCGGAGTGAGGTCAGTCCGCAGTCCAATGAGTCAGTTGAGAATGACTTCTCATACTTTAGGAGAACTTTGCGAAGTTTGTCTCTTTTTTCATCAGTTGTTAGGGTGTCGGCTTGGCTGACCACCTGTTCAATCTGTGAAGAAATTGTGGAGGGATCTTGTTCTGTAGCTCCAGCGGCTCCCCCTCCATGTCGTCCGGCCTGCTAACAGGTAGGACGCTGTAGGTTTGAGGCTCTGAGCTATCTTCCTGGTCGAGATCGATCCTTCTGACTGTGTCATGGTCGAAATCGGTGGCTGAGAAGATAGCTAGAGCCTGTGTTGGTTTTGTGAACAAGACCTCCTCAAGTGTGGTGATCTGGGATTAAATTCTCAGGAATTTCTCCCAGAACTGGAACGCTCAGTTCAAAATCATGAAAATCGGTGCTGATTAACCATCCTAGTGGCGTGCTTTTTGGGATTACTATCTCTTTTGTGTTTGTGTTGCACACAGTGAGAGAAGTAGTCCTAGAGTCGAGGCTCACCTGTGTTGTGGCCTCG